>NC_090293.1:22215552-22516552 GCF_037392515.1 Haliotis asinina | reverse complement strand
GCTTATCAGCTTTTATCAGCATCTGTACACAGTCAGTGAAAGTGAGTTTTGTCTTTTAAAACGAATTCCACTTATGAAATTTCTAATCATGCCCTGTAAGATTTTGGTAACGTAAATGTATGATTCTAATATGAAGATTCACAGTCTTAATTTCACTTTTTTGGGTTTACATTTTTATTTAAAGTGAAATTCATCAGTACGTTTTCACTGCAGACAGACTATAGCTGTTTGACTAAACTGTCTCATCATTGTCAGAAGCCAGATGGAAGGTGTGCATCCAGATATGGTGCCATGCAAGTAATAGAAGTACCATGATAGCCCATAGTTCCAAATGTTTTGGACTAAATACTGGTCACCTGTAGCCTTAGTTTCATTTGGTTGTTGTTCAACACCACAATCAGCAATATTCCAGCTATATGGCAGTGGTCTGTAAATAATGAAGTCTTGAACAGACAATCAAGTGATCAACAGCATGAGCGTTGATCTGCACACTTTGGATAAAATAGCATGTGTCAACGAAGTCAGTGAGCCAGACCACCCTGTCCCATTAGTCATCGGTTGCTGGAGACCAATTCTAACCTCGATCTTCATGGATCCTAGGAATAGTGGCAATGCATGGTAGCTCTCCTAAGTGAGAGAGTTTTGTTTTACTCATAGGTTAGTCAGTGTTCGCGGTAGGTTTTGTACGAGTGTGTGTAGAAAGAAAATTATACATATGTAGTCCAAATCTTTTGAGCGTAAAATTTTCTTTACAATCCTCAACCATGTTAAAATCTTTTGTTTGTCTGTATGTTGCAGTTTTGAGGTACTTTTTAAGATTACATAGATCAGGATCTATGCGTCCAAAGCATGCCTGCAAAATATTTTTTGCATGGTTTTTTTTTTTTTTGTGCGTGAAAAATGCAGGTTTCTGTGTTAACGCAAACACTGTTGGTATTAGCAAAGTTGATGAAACCTTTTGTATTGTCTTACCATCAAGGGCCATGAAGATCTGTGTTAGAATAGGTCTTAAGCAACTCATACTTGTCATAAGAGGTAGTTAACTTGATTGGATGGTCAGGCTAACTGACTGGGTTTGGGGACCTATGACCCAATTTTTGGATGGATAGTTATGAATAGTCATTATTCAAATCCTTACATGATGGTTACATCTGTATCTGTGATAGATTGGCCCTCTGTCCTTTGTTGACAGGTTTTATCGTTCCAGAAATGTATTATTAATGTACTGCTTTTTGTCACGACATGTTTGAAATATAAACATCAGTTCAGTCTGTTTTATTGGCATTTTAGAAGTTTGGAAGTAAAAGGAAAGGTAAGGTACTTTACAAGGCTTCAAAAAATCCCATCGCCTGATGCCAAGGACAAGTCAGTTTTTATTTTGGTCACTCAAATAATTTTATCTTACTTGTCCGTTGGCTACTGGGCTACAGGATAATTTCTGCTTACAGTTTCATTTCATATCTGCTCAAAGTGTAGCTATTAAATGTTGCTGTGATAATAAAGTAGGGGTATCTTTCTGGGCTATTTATCACTTTTCGATAAATAGTCCAGTAAACATTAACATCAAACACCATGTTGATTTATTCTTTCACAATTTTGTCATCATGATTTTGTCATGAAAAACAGGACAAGTGGAAATATGTAAGGGCAAGTTACTTCCTCAAGGTCACTTTCCCTGTGGCAAGTGGACTTAAAAAAAAATTTAAATCGCTGCTTCATGAATGACAAGTTCTTCAATATGTTTTGATGCACCATTTCTAAACTCATTACTTTAGGTCGTTTTCAAGAAGTACAATGTGTTCACTAGTGTATATTCAGCCATGTACTACTACATGTACTTTATTTATTAATATTAATAACAGTTTTGTTCGATATTGGTTTGATCAATTTTGGTCATAACATGTATTGTACTGAATCAGTGAATGACAGAATGCAAGCTGATATTTGCAGCACCCCAACATAATTACATTTGGCAGCTTTGAAGCCAAACTCTTGAAAATGGATACGAACCACACAAATTCTATAATTTAACTTACAAAAGGTAATTGTTAGAGTGGTAGAGTGACCATATGGTCAAAGTATCTGCTCGCCATGCTAAGATCCCAGTTCAACCTACACTGACATATTTAGTTTCACAAAATGATAGTATCATTATTTCACCGGGAGGTAAATGTTTGGGAGCAATCAAGGGAGATTGTGTATGCACAACCTGAATTAATACATCATAGAGGGACTGACCTAACTTGACATTAACAAGGGTAATCTATATATTGCATATGTCAACATGACACCTCTGTGCGTGTGTGCAAGTCAGATAGGGGGAACATTCTAATCAGCCATTCAGTGATTTTTACGTTCTTTTTAAACTAGTGACTCGAAGGGAAGGAAGCATTCAAATCAGCATGTCTCGTTTCTAAAGTGACATTTCTGGCAGTAGAAATTACATCAGCGCCGTAGTATGGTTGTGGATGTTTCATACCTCCTGTCCATGCAGGTAGCTAGAGTCCTATAGGTCCCCATGGTTCTATATATGGTGATCACCCTTCAGTTGCCGGTGATCTATTGCCTGTGTTCATAGTGATATATATTTTATGATAGTGTATTAGTTTTAAATTTAGAGCTGTAATACGCTATTATTTTTACTGTTCTTTGTTGACAGGTTTTACGCTCTAAGTTGATTAATTTGAATATTGATATATACCATTCAAAAGAAGAAGGGGATATTGGATTTAAAGGATTGATACAATGCAAATGATGAAGCCATTCAGGAAATAAATGATGAAGAGAAATTAAGGGAATATGTGACAATAAAAAAATATCTCACATGGCTTGCTAAAAATATCCATTACTATTTTTAAATGGCATAAATTGTTCTTGTCATGATATGAGTGTAATGTTGTCAATGAGATACTCACTCACTCACTCACTCACTCACTCACTCACTCACTCACACTCTCTCTAACTCACTCTTCCTGTCACTTCTGAGCTTCAGTACAGCTGCACCAGACAAGGGGTATGATCAAAGGAATGTTTGTCTTGTATCTGGGTCAAGGCTATCACAGGTACAAACAGACTCGTATATCTCAAATCTAAACAGTGGAA
Source organism: Haliotis asinina (assembly GCF_037392515.1). Lineage (NCBI taxonomy): Eukaryota > Metazoa > Mollusca > Gastropoda > Lepetellida > Haliotidae > Haliotis > Haliotis asinina. The sequence goes on along the minus strand of NC_090293.1, from coordinate 22,513,450 downwards.
CCCACAGAGATATTGAATCAGAGTTAAAGATCAGAATTGATTGAGAATGGGTAATATTTTTTTCTCTAAGATCATCTGACTGAGTTTGAGTTACGAGAAAACTTTTAATGGCTGGGCAATGAGAAGAAACTATATATTTTAAGCAACTTATATTGCCCTCATCATTAAACTCTGATTTTGCAGCCCAAAGACAATGATAGAGGAAACTGACGCCCAGTCATCCTCATCCTCACCGTCTACAGCATCAACATCAACATCATCATCGACTACGTCGTCCCCATCCAGGAAAAGCTCCGCCACTTCCCTAACTAGTCGACCACCAGTTGTCCCCACAGCTGTTGCCAATTCCCTTCCTCCATGTCGAGTGTGTGGGGAAAAGGCAAGCGGATTCCATTATGGCGTCAACACATGTGAAGCCTGCAAGGTAAGAGTTAAACATCGGCCATTTTGACAAGTTCATTAAATCAAATTCCTTTATGTTCTGCATATTCCACAAAATCAGTTTCAGAAGATACATAATTATATTTTTTTGCCTGAAATGTATACACAAATTTAGTGCTGGGGTAACCTACTGGTTAAAGCATTTGCTCCTCACACCATAGACCTGGGTTCGATTCCCCACATGGATACAGTGTGTGAAGCCCATTTGTAATGTCCCCAGCTATAATATTGCTGGAATAAAGTACAAAGCAGCATTAAATATACTCACTCACTCACTCACTCACTCACTCACTCACTCACTCACTCACTCACTCACCCACCCACCCACCCACTCACCCACCCACTCATTCACTCACCCACCCACCCACCCACCCACTCACTCACTCACTCACTCACTCACTCACTCACTCACCCACCCATTGATAACTGCAAGGATTCTAAACATTTATAGCAGCCAATACTGATCAAGTCATGGCATTAGAAACTGCACAGCTTCAAAGCCATTGAAACTTTCTTTTTTTAGGTAGCTCAGAATCAGTTTTTATATTCAGGGCTTTTTTCGACGGAGTCTGCAGCGTAAAGACAAATACAAATGTTCGGCATCAGGGCGATGCAAGATTGGTATGGGGAGACGCAGCACCTGCCCGTCATGCCGCTACGAGAAGTGTATCAGTGTGGGCATGTCCAAGACAGGTAAGCTAACACATACTACTTTACTTTACAGAAACAGACACAAAAGATTGTCTCTGTTGTGGATCTGTTGGTAGCATTGTCTGTATTGTTGACAGTCAGTGAGAGTGTAGCCTGTGTTTTTGCAATTGTGTGTATTGTTGAGGTTGTGTGTTGAGATTTTGTGTTTTGTTGTGGGTGGGTGTATATGGCTGAGGTTAGGTGTGTTGTTCAGGTTATGTGCTCTGTTGAGGTTGTGTGTATTGTTGAGGTTGTGTGTTGAGATTGTGTGTATCGTTGAGGTTAAGTGTGTTGTTAAAGGTTATGTGCACTGTTGAGGTTGTGTATTTTGTTGAAGTTGTGTGTTGAGATTGTGTGTATTGTTGTGGGTGTGTGTGTATTGTTGAGGGTAGGTGTGTTGTTCAGGTTATGTGCACTTCTGAGGTTGTGTGTATTGTTGAGGTTGTCTGTGTTGTTGAGGTTGTGTGTGTATTGTTGAAGTTGTCTGTGTTTTTTAGGTTGTCTGTGTTGCTGAGGTTGTCTTTGTTGTTAAAGTTGTGTTTATTGTTGAGGTTATCTGTGTTGTAGAGGTTGTGCATATTGTTGAGGTCTGTGTGTTGAGATTGTGTGTATTGCTGTGTGTGTGTCTATTGTTGAGGTTAAGTGTGTTGTTCAGGTTATGTGTACTGTTAAGGTTGTGTGTTTTTTGAGGTTGTCTGTGTTGTTGAGGTTGTGTGTGTATTGTTGAAGTGAGTGAGTGAGTGAGTGAGTTTAGTTTTACGCCGCACTCTGCAATATTACAGCTATATGGCGGCGGTCTGTAAATAATCAAGTCTGGACCAGACAATCCAGTGATCAACAACATGAGCATCGATCTGCGCAATTGGGAACCGATGACATGCGTCAACCAAGTCAGCGAGCCTGACCACCCGATCCCGTTAGTCGCCTCTTACGACAAGCTGAGTCGCCTTTTATGGCAAGCATGGGTTGCTGAAGGCCTATTCTACCCCGGGACCTTCACGGGTCGTATTGTTGAAGTTGTCTTTGTTGTTGAGGTTGTCTGTGTTGTTGAGGTTGTGTGTGTATTGTTGAAGTTGTCTTTGTTGTTGAGGTTGTGTGTGTTGTTGAGGTTGTCTGCATTGTATCGTTTCTTATTTTATCATTGCTGTTTATATGTGGGTTTCATTCAGTAATTTTAAAATAACAAGTCAACCAATTCATTCTTGTTGATAATTTGGCTTGTTCAGCATGGTTTCATCACCGAGATGTACTTGACTAACTGTATGGGATTTAGCCAGAGATTCCAGCCTTATGCTTTGGGTGTAATTATTACAATTTTGACCAATTAATTACACTACTACTGTTGATATACAAAAATTATGCTTTTCTACTGGTTTTAGGAAATTAATAAAGTGGATAAAATTTCTCAAGGAAGTGTTTCATAACACACACAGGTATGGGTTAAGAAATTGCCTGACATCCTCCATAGAAATCACTTATTCTTAGAATCACGCTCATTCCAGTTAATTTGTAAGTAATTAAAGTATCATGTGTCACCTGACCAATAATTTTTGATGCATCAAGTTTCATAATGATTGGTGATTTCTGTCCAGAATATTCATTTTGTGAAGATGTGCACTATGTCAAAGCAACTGGGAGACAAGTATTACACTTTTTGGGTCTAAATTACAATTTTTGACATCCAGTATTACACTTTTTGGGTCTAAATTACAATTTTTGACATCCAGTATTACACTTTTGGGGTCTAAATTACAATTTTTGACATCCAGTATTACACTTTTTGGGTCTAAATTACAATTTTTGACATCCAGTATTACACTTTTTGGGTCTAAATTACAATTTTTGACATCCAGTATTACACTTTTTGGGTCTAAATTACAATTTTTGACATCCAGTATTACACTTTTTGGGTCTAAATTACAATTTTTGACATCCAGTATTACACTTAGGCCCAAAATAGAGTTTTCATCTCTGGTTAGTTAAAAACTGGGTTCACAACAAACTGTGCTTGTTGGTCAAGGGTACTTGATGGATTGATGTCCAATAAAACTTTCTGAATGTAACTGTTAGATCTTCAGTAACCCATGATTGTCAAAAAAGGCAGTTAAGGGGATTGGTGGTCAAACTTGCTGAGTTGGTTGACACATGTCATCGTACCTCCATTGTAAGATCAGTGCTCATGTTGTTGATCACAGGATTGTGTTGATCAGACTCAATTATTTACAGACCACTGCGTTTATCAACCAACCAGCATCAATGTTTATTTACAGTTACCCTGGCATATAGCTGTAACTTTACGGAGGTCACCATTAGGTGACTCGTAAACAAAATAATGTGTGTTTTTCTCATTGATGACCCTACTGTGTGTTGGACATTTGCTTCAGCTATCAAGACTGGCCGTTACACTCACGAGAAGCGAACACAGGACATTCTGGAGGTGAAACAGCTTGAACAACAGGAACTTAGACAGGACCACAACCATAACATTACCATAATAACTCTACCTCAAACTGTGGAGGGTGCTTCTATACAGCAAGCTCCGATCACAGCTACAACCACAACCTACCCCACAGTGACACGTTCAAAGGCCAGAGATAAAGGCCCTTCAAGATCGACAAAATCCGGAGGAAACCCCACAACAGAATCAAGCCAAGAGCCAGAGCTGTCCATCACAGCTGTCACAATACAGACATCATGCACAACATCATGCACTAAAACAGTGCAAGAAGCAACGTCCAATGTTGTCACAGGACAGGCAACAACATCACTTGCTCTGGAAGAAGATTTAACAACAACATGCACTGTCCCAGCACAGAAATTCGCATCAAGCGCTTTCTCAGAAGTGTCATCAACATCAAACTCATCACCAGAGCAGGCATTGACATCAAACATGTTTCCAGAACTCACATCAAACATTTATCCAATGGACACGTTGACATCAGACACATTCCCAGAAGAGACATCAACATCAAACTCATTGCCAGAGCAAGCGTCAACGTCTAAAACTTTTCCCGAACACACAGGAACGTCAAACACTTACTCAGTGCAGACCTTGACATCAAACACTTTTCTGACACAGGCAACTGCCTCAAACACTTGTACAACCCAGTCAACACCCTCGCAAACAGCACAGGTGGCACCATCGGATGCAGCACAGGATGCATCATACACAATACTGACGCCACCATCAGACACAGAACAGGCACCGCCATCAGTTGAAGACTTTGATTCGTTTCCCAGCCCCTTGAGTCCCGCTGTTGAAGCATTCTGTCACCTGGCCTTGTCATGTGTTTCTCCTACTACTCAGAACGACACACTTACTATGTTGCCCCTGGCGACACCAATGCCACCTACGCCAGAAGAACCAATTGACTGTGACTCCATGATTGCCAGTTTGATTGAAGCACATCATACATACATCAGTTCAAGCACATACCTGTCCAAGGCCTACCTACTGGATTGTCAGACGAAACATTATGTAAGTTATGAATTTATCACAAGTGAGTGAGTCTCGTTTTATACCATTTTTAGTAGTGTTCCAGAAATATCAGGTGGGGATTTAGGTTTAAAACTGGCTGTTTGTTGGGCTAGGGTACCTAATGGATCTGTTATTTCATGGATCCGTACTCACATAATCAATCACTGGTTCAATTTGTATTTTACATGTAAAGATATTGGTTAGAATTGATCTTCTGGTGTTGCTGTAGTCAAAATTGTTTGGCATTGGGTACAGGCTGGTTTAGAGAACATTGCACATTACCAGACCATTTTGTATGTTCCTGAGTGTTATGTGTCAGTTTTATTCTCTGCTTATTTCCTCTTCTCTGATCACTTTTTTAAAAAACTGACCATATTTTGGTAAAACCATAACAAACAAACCTATTCACTAACAAACAGTCCACTTTGCTCTTTTAAACTGAGTACAAGCACATCACTCAAATCCTGGAGGAATGAGTGAGTCAGGTTTTAATCTGCTTTGAGCAGTATTCATACAATATGATGACGAGGGACACTGGAAACAGGCTTCATACATTGTTCCCATAGTTGGAATCAAACACAGGCAGCCAGCATGACAAGGGAAGATTTCACCACAGGTCTACCCCACCACCCCTTAAACTCCAGTAAAAGCTTCACAAGCTTCTTGTACAGCAATCTGCTTTGCCAACAGATGATATACTGAGGGAATTAAAAAAGGGATCACATGAAAGTACATGTGTTCCTTTGATAATTTCCAGGTTTCTTCACACACCTTGCATCGCACAGTTTCTGGAAAGCGATACTGGAACATTTGCACTTTTTTTTCCCCCTCAGTGTATTGCAAACATACCACACAGGACAGTTAAATGACAGTTAATGATTTATGAATTATTTATAGCTAGCCTGGGTGACAATGATTTTTGTGGAAGAACATGTACAATATAAATGAACACACACACACACACACACACACCTGTAAAATGTAAGTGACCTCCCCAGCATGTCACACACACACACACACACACACACACACACACACACACACACACACACACACACACACACACACACACACACACACACACACACACACACACACACACACACACACACACACACACACACACACACACACACAAATGTAAGTGACCTCCCCAGCATGTCATGTACAAATTCAATGACACCCCAGCCCATTTCCATAATTGTTAAGCATGATTGTAAAATCTTTTTATATACCATATTTGCCAAACCATCCCTAGTACATGTGTACAAGATTGATGGTCCCCCTACCTCGCCTAACAAAATGAAAATGATTAAAAATATCATCACCCCCAGCCATAGATAATGAACTGTCACTAAGGAACATAGCTATCGCCTGTTTCAACAAAAACGATTGAACGATTTTCTGTTCTTCAAAGTAGGAACTGTTTTGTCCCACGCACATCTGAAATTGACTGATTTGCTCAAAAATTGGTTTATTTTCAAAATTTAACTCGGCGAAAATACTAATACGATTACTGAAATATGTAACCATGGTTCTCAAATAAACTTTATTTCATCATGTGACTAGTTAGGATTCTTATCTTTTTGAGACAGTTATCGTTTATGTCCTTTATACATTTGTCAGTGTGAGATATTACCGATAATCATGGAATTTATCGATGCATGAAATTAATGTGTAAAATGCAAATTGACCCATTCTGGCTTTTGTGAACCGACACATGCACATCTGGACATTTTGGAATATTTTGTGCCCAGTTCACAGCACATGGACGGAAACAATGTGATACCACAACAAAGCTGGCAGAGAATATTGTTCGATTTAAACCCAGTGCCTGAACAAGGTCACCATGCTTAATTATAATGCTGTGGTTCATGTAGCAGTTATGACAGTCAGCAACGGTGTATGACAGCATCTGTGTTGAAAGGGACATGTGAAATATTCTTGTAATTACAGGGGTTGGGTGTTCTTGTGATTAGAGCCTTCACTCTTCATGCTGAAAGCCTGGGTTCAATTCCCCATGTGTACATTGTGTGAAGCCCATTTCTGGTGTCCCCAGCTATGATATTGCTGGAACGATGCTAATGTTGCTTAAAACCATATTGCTAAAAGCAGCGTAAAACAAAAACTCACTCACTCACTCACTCACTCACTCACTCACTCACTCAATCACTCACTCACTCACTCACTCACTCACTCACTCACTCACTCACTCACCCACCCACTCATGATTAAAAGAAACACTGACCAATGTAGCAAAAAAGCCTAATACAGAAACATCACTCATGGCGGTCATATGAAACTGTTCATCCATTTCAAAGGATTGCAGTCATGTAACAATGCCAGAAACTTGTACAATCTTCCTTGACCTTAAGATCCAGGTTAGAATTGGACCTCAGTTACCCATGCTTGTCGTAAGAGGCGACCAACAGGATTGGATGATCAGGCTAGCTGACACATCACTGTATCCCAAATGTGTAGACCGATGCTCATGTTATTGATCGCAGGATTGTCTGATCCAGACTTGATTATAGACACACTGCTGCCATAGAGCTGATAAATTGGTAAGTGCGGCATTAACACCAAGCAGCTATCCTTGGCGTGACCTCTTCTGTTCTCTTTGCCAGAGCATGTCATGACAGACTCATGCTTGTGGGTTTGATCATAGGCCAGGCTGTTGATCTTTGGCTTTTGATATTACTCAGTCAGTTTGTGATTACAGTTTTCTAGTCATGAAATTCTGATACTACAGTCTTTGGTGTTTTGTTTGATGATTTGTTCTAAGGTTCTTTTTGCCTTTGATGCATGTTAGGCTAGTTTCAATACAGATATGTTAGTGCACAAGACTACTGTATGTTTCTGCACATGTATTGAATTAGGGACAGAGTGATATCTATCTTTGTTCCTAGTTATGACAAGCATTGGTTCTGTTTTACATTAGTTTTGTTTGAGTATTAGTTTTTACTTCTTCCTTACTTCTTACTCAGATCCTGTAGAAAACAGTTGGAAGCTTAAGGGTGTCAGACTACAGGTTCAAGTGTTCATTCAACATGTCAAAAATCACTTCACTTACTTCACTCACTCATTTACTCACTTACTGACTCACTCACTCCATAACAGCTACACTCATATAAAATGTCTGATCTAAACAATGTCAACCAGAGAGATATGGTACACCACTCCACTTCTCTCCGCTCCACTCCACCCCACTCACTCATATACATCAGCTAATTTTACGAACAAAATTGGGAGAAGAAACTAAATATTATAAGCAAGTGATGGTTGAATCGCTCTCATTATAAAACCTTGATTTTGCAGACCCTCCACTCACTCAACTAACTCCACTCCACAACGCTCACGGACCTCAACTAACTTAACTAAACTCCACTCAATCAACTAACTCCACACCACTCCTCTCTACTCACTCAATCAAGTATCTCCTCTGAATTCCACTCAATCAAGTATCTCCTCTCCATTCCACTCACTCAACTATCTCCTCTCCATTCCACTCCCTCAACTATCTCCTCTCCATTCCACTCAACTATCTCCACTCCACTCACTCAAAAATTCAACTCAACTATCTCCTCTCCATTCCACTCACTCAACTAACTCCACTCCACTAACATGCAATCGCTCACTCACTCACTCAGACTGAACTTTCCATCTGTTACAGGAGGTTTATCAGAATAAGCAGGCAATGTTTGGGCCCTTATCAACGCTGTCCCATGACCAATACATGGAAATCTATGAGAAGACAGGGATGGACGTTGACAACCGACAGGAAATGATGAATTATTTTGCCACCCACATGGAGAATGGCATAAAAAAGTACATCAGTTTTGTCAAGCTCATCCCAGGATTCACAGACCTAAACATCGAGGACCAAGCCACCCTAGTTAAAGGTAGCTAATGAAAGTCAGCAAGCTTGTCATGGTTAAGGAGCACAGGTGATTCATGGCTAGGGAACGGGAGTGATGATGGGGAAGGGGGTTGTCTATTGATTTTGTGCTTGACATGCATGGGGAGTCACTTTCTTTGTACACATACACAAATGTAAGAGGGGTTCATTCACATTGTATGTGCTTCCCCATAAAAATCATCATCCCCTACATCTTGCCATTAATTATCATCTGTCCCTCAGTGGCTGTTAGGGTAGCCTCATGCTTCAAGTGATCTCATGTACATAGCTCCTCATCCATGGCCAGACTTTACCCGTAGTAGAGGTGGAGAAGATTCACTTCAGGCCTGACCTTCCCCACCCATGGCCAGACTTTACCCATAATAGATGTGGAGAAGATTCATTTCAGGCCTGACCTTCCCCACCCATGGCTAGACTTTCCCATAATAGATGTGGAGAAGATTCATTTCAGGCCTGACCTTCCCCACCCATGGCCAGACTTTACCCATTTCAGGCCTGACCTTCCCCACCAATGGCCAGACTTTACCTGTAATAGAGGTGGAGAAGATTCACTTCAGGTCTGACCTTCCCCACCCATGACCAGACTTTACAAACAATGGAGGTGATGAAGATTCGAACAAGAAAAGTCCTTCCCTATCCATAGCCAGACTTTATCTCGGAAAGAGGTAGGGAAGGTTAACACCCACCCTTGCATCCCATCTACACTGTCATCAGGCTCCCCATTGTTTTCAGTGACCTTGGTTTGTACCTCCTGATCTCAATCATCAAATACAGCCATCGTCAGATCAGTTTGCCTGGGTTCTTCACCAAGAGCACAGTCCATCTCATAATCTGGATATTGAAATCCCACAAATCTGAGCCTAGATTTTCAAAGCTCTCTTAGCGCTAAGATAGTCATAAGTGCTATACATTAATATTAACTCAAGATTATCTTTGCGCTAAGAGAACTTTGAAAATCTAGGCCCTGAAGTGTGTCCATATTCTCAGGGCAATTCTTGGTGGATTCAACTGGGCAGCTTTTCCTGTGAAATATCTTCTCCGTTCTCTTTGTGTGTGTAGAGAGGGCAAGGGTACCTGAGCTGATTATGTGCCTAACCAGCCTGACTCTGTCCTGATCCCTATCCTATACATGGTAGAATTGCTCTCAGCAACCCCTGCTTGTGGTAAGAGGTGATGAAGAGGATCCAGTAGTCAAACTCTCTGACTTGGTTGACACATGTTATCATGTCCCAGTTGCAAAGATTGATGCTCATACTGTTGATCACTGGACCAACTTATTTACAGACTGCTGCAGGTAGCTGAAACCTTGCGGAGTTTGGTGTTGGGCCAACCAACTAACCTAACCTCTTCCTGTTGCATTTCACTTATGAAACTGGGCCAATATGTTTGTTGCAGCCTCTCGGTTTGAATTCTGGATGTGGGGAACCTTCCAAGGCTACAACCCAGAACTGATGGTAGCATGTCTTCCCAATGGAAAGTGCCTTCATCGCAGTGAGATGTGCAGGATTTGGGATGAGAACTTTATTGCTGAAATGTTCCGTTTTTCACAGACATTGAAAAAATTACCATTACTACCAGACGAGTTTGTACTGGTGAAGTGTATTTGTGTGACATTTGCTGGTGAGTATGTAACAGTTTGTTGTGTTGATGTCTAGTTTGATGATGTGATGGTGAAAAGAGCCTCATCTACAGTCTGGTTTTCTTTTCAAGAAAATGCCCCCCTAAATCTATCAGTTTGGAAAGGTAGTTTATAAATATTACGAGGCAAGGAGTTCATGAACAACCTATACCCAAACACTTTTCGTCTATCAGGAAATGTCATGCATCACATACCTGTTTTTTCCCATTGCTGCCATGCACCCTTCCACGCCAACTGTCTACAATCATTTTTATTAAACAATGTTTTCTGTGAAGCGTGACAATTTCTAATAGATGAAGAGGAGTAAAGGCCTCATTTGTGTGCATCATCATCTCTGTAAGTTGGGGTTCATTTTTATGTATCCCCATGTGAGTAAAGTTTTCTTTTGTATGCACCTTCATCTCTGGAAGTTGGGGTTCATGAGTGTGTATCCCCATGTGAGTAGAGGGTTCCTTTATATGCACCTTCATCTCTGTTAGTTCAGGTTGATGTGTGTGAATTTCTGTGTGAGTGAAGGGTTGATTTGTTTGCACCTACATCTGTGTAAGTAGGGATTCATGAGTGTGTACCCATCTGAGTAGAGGGTTCATTAGTAGGCACTTTTATCTGTGTGCAGATCGCAGTGGATTGAAAGAACCTGGCAAAGTGGAGCAGATCCAGTGGCGCCTGATCCAGTGTTTCCTACACATGCTCAAGAAGAACCACAAATCAGACGCGGGACTATTTGCCAAGGTCATTGACAGAATGATGGAAAGTCGGACTTTAACAGAATGGAATTACAAAATTGCCCGAAGAATGCATGTATGGCCTGCCATCCAACAGAGTCCATTGCTGGTAGAGATGATTTCTATGTGAAAGATGCAAGCACCATGACATTCCTGATTCCTGATGCTCCTGGGATGGGATGAAGACATTCCAGGCAATTTGTTTTCTTTACATGGACTTGTATGATAACCTGGTGGACATTATCAGTACTCAACAGGTTTGTGTACACCTCCATGGTACACAGACAATACTGTGTCTGGTATTTGTCAAAACTTGAATAAGGGAGTGTACAACACACAAAAGTCAACTTAGCCCCATTCTGTTGCATAAGTGTGGATGTGATCGTTAGGACATCATATATTGTGTTAGATGATTGGAAGGATGCAGCACATTTGAGAAGCAACGTTGTTGCCAGAATGATGTGAAATGTGAGCTCACTGGACTGAACATTGGTTACCCTCCCAATGGAGTCAGTCCATGGCTTTCTTAGTGAATAGTTTTAGCAGTTACAGGAAATGTCGTCCGTGTACACATATCCGCTAGTGATGGTGGAACTATGTTGTTTACACAAACTTGCTGAGTAATTACACTTATTGTCGATGTGCCCACACCTAGTTCCAACCAGGTAGGATGTGAGATGTCCTTGTACATCTGGTACAACATGGGATGACCTTGTACATCTGGTACAACATGGGATGACCTTGTACATACATGTTCATCATGGTAGGTTCACTAACAACAATGATGAAAAAAAAAGTCACTCAGCGCAAGCTGCGTCTGTCACTGATGCCATCCTGTACAAAATCAGTTACCTTGTGCTATACAGTGATCTGGCACATCTGTAGACGATCTTCGAAGTTCTCTGCAGGCATTGTTACACAGATGCTGCTCTGATGCTTTTAGAAAGAACTGTTTTTTTATTGTTTTGTGGGGACTGGCCAGTCTGTCTCCTTGTCCAAATCCAGCTTCAGCATTTAATATGGACAAGAACATAAGTGAATGGTATTGACCATGTCTCTCTCATGAAGATGGCAAACACAAACATGCTGAAGACAGATGGAGGCATTGTCCAGCTTTGTACTAGAAAATGACAGATAAACAAATTACACTGTCATCATGGCTAACGTCAGTGCAGATGAACCTTTGTTTTGGATCTTTGTGGAAGAACATGCCCATGTTACTGTTTGTGCCATTCAGTCTACAAGATGCCATATAGTTCCTCTCAGTGCCATACACATACTCTAAGAACATTACCGTGGAAAATTCAAAACATGACGGGCCGTCTTGGTCCTACAGGTATATGTATCATGAGTGTCTACAGTGTCTAGTGTCTAGTTGAGACATCATCAAGGTTGGAAATGATTATCCACTAGGGGTGCAATGGTACGCCATGCCACGGTTTGGTACATATCGCAGTACACCGCTCTTGGTTTGGTACAATTCGGTTCTGTTTAGTAACAATAAAATTTGATTGGATAAATGTTTTCATGGAAAAGCACTGTCAGTTCCGAGAAGAAATCCTCTTTGACATTGAGACCCAAACAAAAGTGCCTTTACACTTTCTCCTTCATCCAATGAAATTGGCATAAATTCTTAACGAGAAGGACGAAGAAATGTCACAAAGCATAGAATATGCCACCTAGAATTAAGTTATATGGAATATTTGTTATGACATTTCGATAGTAATGTATATAAGTTAAAATGATTAGTAATGTATATAAGTTAAAATGATTAGTAATGTATATAAGTTAAAATGATTAGTAATGTATATAAGTTAAAATGATTAGTAATGTATATAAGTTAAAATGATTAGTAATGTATATAAGTTAAAATGATATTTTCAGTACAAAAGCCAAACTCACCATATTTTCAATGTGAATTGCATTGTACTGAATCAAAGACAAACTACTGTGGTATACCGTTTCAGCCCTGTTATCCACCAATGCCAAATACATTCCATTGTAAACCTTTACCTGTTTCTGCTGCCTCAAACTTGTTGCATTTCGTCCCTTTGATACACACTTTATGAATAACACAAAGTCAAATGTTCACGTACTGCCCTGAATGTGTTACAAGAGGATGTGTTCACGTTTAATTTGGCCTAACATGGCCCCACTAGGGGTTATTGATTCATATTACCCCACTTAGGTCTAACATTGGTATAAATGTGTATGCTGACCTATCTAGCATTACCAGTAGATGATAGTGTCTTTTGCCCTATATATGCATTACCAGTAGATGATAGTGTCTTTTGCCCTATATATGCATTAGAAGTAGATGATAGTGTGCATGCGTGCATGTGTGCATGCGTGCGTGCGTGCGTGCGTGCATGTGTGCATGCGTGCGTGTGTGGGTGTGTTGCCATGTACAAATAGATGAATGTGTTTGTAGGCCTATCTAGGATTTAGAAGCAGATAGTAGTGTGTGCATGTTTCCCTATCTTGGCATTTCCAGTAGATATTTGTCCCTGTTACCGAGTCTAGGCATGATCAGCAAATAATACTTATGTTGGTCATAATAGGTCTTACACATGAATCACGGTCAGCCCTAGTAATGCCTTAACACAACATAGATATTTATGTTCTCCATACCACACCCTGCCTTAAACCTCTACATGGTTGAACAAGAGGTTTTGTGTTCTGTCATGTATCACCCAAACGAATGATGGGGCAGTGTGTTTGTAGGGAAGGTTTAAGGGTAATTTTATGGCTTTACTTGCTGTAGGTCCATCATAATCAACACAGTGGTCAGATGTCTTTTTGAATGAGGTCAAGGTTCTGAAGATACGTTCTTAGTATTTGCTGTAGGTCATTTGCTGTAACTCTGCCATGATCATTGCTGTGCACAGGTGGCTTTGTGAATGAGGCAGTGGTTCAGAGGATATGTTCTCGGTATTTGCTGCTTGTAATTTTCTGTAGGTTTGTAATGATCATAATGCACAGATGGCTTTGTGAATGAGGCCATGGTTCTGAGGATACATTCTCAGTATTAACATGTTATATTTGAGATTACTCTGTCCTCAGTAAAGTACAGGTTCTTGAACCTTTTAGCATTAAGTCCCATCCAGGTTTCAAACCAAAAAGTAGAGCACCTGATCGCTACCACACAGTCATCAATCTACCCCCATCAGCCACATTTTCCAAAAGAGAAACGTGACAACTGATAGTCCCAATCACTTTGTGTACCCATCAGCCATGGGCCATTTGGAATGGCTCCCATAGACGAAAGCTATGAAAAACAACAAATATATTTGGAAAGGGATCAAATGTAAGTTATGTTATATTTAGGATGACATTGTCTCAGGTTCAGGATCCAGTACTTTGGTGAGGTTGAGTCTCACACAGGATTCAAGTCCATACCCTCAGAGTGACCCACCAGATCAGTACCACAACTGTGTGGTCATAGGCTGACTGTCACATATGAAGGGCTGACAGAGAGGCACGAATTTGGCAGTCTTCAGGTTTTCATAACTTATATTGCTTCAGATGTCCCAAGGTCTTCCAAGTGAACAAAGTCTCGGCATACATGCAGTGCTGGAGGTTCAGACAGTCTTTAGAGTGTAGATTTAGAGTGTGATGGAAGCATTTTCAGTCATAATAAGTGTGGGAGTTGTGAATTAGCACATTGTAGATCAGATGACTTTATGGTGCTTTTGAGAGTTTAGTTTTTTATTAAGATTTTAACTGATTTAAAGAACATCTGTGATTTAGTTATCTGTAGCACCCATCAGCTGAGTGCCTTGTTAAATAGCATATGAATAATTCATAATGTATGTGTATCAATGTTTTTAGCTTCCTTTGGTGACCTTTAGATGATTGAATGAATGGCTATGACTTGTCCATGGACCTGCTACCATTACCAGCCTTCATCTTTATGTGACAATTTATTGATGATGCACAAATAATGTTCAGTTGATGTGAACTATATTGTTCAAACTATTGAAAACTTTCAGTCATTGATGAAGTTCAAGTGTACATTTATTAATGATCTTCATCTCGACATCATGACTGATGATCTGCATGTGGCAGTTATTGGTGAAGGCTAGTTTATTACTTCAGCTCTTAATTACCAATTGATCTGTAATCACTGATGGCCTTAATTAGACTTAATGCGTAGAGGTTTTTATTGACCTGTGTGTGGACATTCTTTGTGATGACTTTTATGTTGATTATTTTTGGGTGATAGCCATAAAATTCCATGTAGAGCAGTGATGAACCCAACTTAATCATAGGAACAGTTTAGTGGTATTTCCTCACATGGATATAATTGTATGCCACCTTTTTCATGAAGGCTTCAGGTGAGGTTTCACTGGTGATATTTGTGTAAATATAATTAATTGATATATGCATTATTCATAATGATCTAAACCTGAGCATTATTCATGATGAGTCTATGGACATGTATGTACATTCGTGCTGAGCTGTATGTGGACATTATTCATGATGACCTAATTTGCAGATGTACATATATGATGACCTACATGTTCACATAATTCATGATGACCTGCATATTGAGACTATTCATGATGACCTATATGCTGACATTATTCATGATGACCCACATGTTGACATTATTCATGATGACCTACATGTTGACATTATTCATGATGACCCACATGTTGACATTATTCATGATGACCTACACGTTGACATGATTCATGATGACCTACATGTTGACATTATTCATTGATATATTTGTGGACATTTTTCATGTACACATGGACATTATTCGTTAGTCATCTTTGTGATGTTGACAATATTTGTTAATGACCTCTATGCACTTGCTTGTTTGTTTGTAGATAGTCTTGTACCTTGAAAACAGGTGTTTGGTGCAACTCTCTAACTTTGCCCTCCGTGCATTTGTTCCTATGCTTTTTCTGCTGAATGTCAATCAAATACCTTCAAGTAGGTTTTCAAGTGTAGCATTGCAGTGAAAATGTGCTGCTACTTTGTATTCAATCATAACCTCAACAGCAAAACCAAAGGCCTAATTTTTTTTAGTTTTTAATGGTATACATGTCAGTTGTTGATTATTCTGCATAGATTTCAGAATTGAAATAGGTGTATATTTATGTAATTGGAGGATTTGTCCAAAGCACTAAAATATGTCAAAAGTGAAGAGTTATGTTTTGCTGCCAAAGTTCTACCCCTCTGATTGAGAGATTCTTCATTGCTAATCTTTCTCTAAATCTTGCCTTGAAAAATCATCCATTCATTATCACCTTTCAAATTAATTGTTTCTGATTTGATTATGCTCTTTAGAGCAGTTTCCGAAGATTAGCTCATGATAGAAGTTGACATCATCATCATCATCATCATCATCATCATCATCATTATGAGTTACATTCCTTGGTCATGCAGGATCCGGTGATAGTGGGTTCAAATCCTACATTGGTTGTGATTACGTTTGTCAGCACCATGCCTTTACAAGTCAGTTTTACTGAAGAATACAGGGGGGTGAGGTAGCCTAGTGGTTAAAATGTTCGCTCATCACGCCAAAGTCTTGGGTTCAGTTCCCTAAATAGGTACAATGTGTGAAACCCATTTCTGGTGTCCAACCATGATGTTGCTGGAATGTTGCAAAAAGTGACATAATTCATACTCATTCATTCACAACAGAATACACATCTATGTCCTGGTTTGTGAATTTGGAGCACCTTAAATCATAACTAGCTACTTTTCCAGAATGTAGTAATGTCTGCAGCAGCATCAACTCCAACAGACCCAACTGAAACATCCTGACTGGGCTGACAACCAACCTCTTTCAAAGAAAAATGGATTCCAGATTCATAACTTTTTGTACTGAAATAGCAGCATTTCAGTGTTGATGCCATTCTAAGACAAGTCTTTTGATTTCCAACACTTGCAACTTGTGGCACAGCAACACCACTTTCAAATGTGTTAGTGATTACCATTAATAGACTGCTAGTAGGAACACACCCTTGCATCCCACCTCTATTAGACTGTGTAAATGCAATCAAAGTGAGGCAGTTGCCAGTCCCCTGTTGTCCTTGCTGGCCGGCACGGTGTGAGTAGTGCCTTTTATGATGGTGATAAAATGTTATTCATTCAGCAAGCCAGAGACACTGGTTCGATTCCACACATTTGTACAGTGTGTTAAACCCATGTCTGGTGTCCCCCGTCGTGGTGTTGCTGTATTAGTGCTATAAGCTGTGTAAAACTAAACTCACTCATGTAAGTTCTGAATCAGTGTTACTGTTATTAATTGCTCATATGAGGCTTAGAAAATAGCCCTCAAAGGTTAGACAACATAATAAGAATTTTTTTCATGAAGTATATATTCTTTAATTACGGCTGTAATATGTTCTGTCTTTGTAAACTTTTGCCAAAAGGTTCATAAGTACTAGTCACTCTTGACAATGAAATCGCAGTTTATGGTACTGCCAGAGTTCATCCCAATAATATTGATGAAGAAATATTTTCAACGAATCACATCAACACTTGTTACATGATTTATAAATATTTTATCAATATTTTCAAGTTCTGTTTGAATGACCTGTTTCACTTAGACTGTCCATGAGACCGTACTGTTATGTTCAAAGACAGTGTACAGTCCGTTTGGGTTCAAATAAGAACAATGAATGATTAATTAATGATTTAATTTAATGATTAAATGATTAAATAACTTGAAATAGACATGTGTACAAGACATAAATAAGACACATGGTCCTGTTTGTACCCAAAAGGATCATAAATCTTACGTGTTATAGTCGATCACAGAAAAAGTTGGTTGAGAAACCATCATGCGATATTGTGAAGTACTGAGGGAACAATATAAGGGATCAAGCTTTCTTCACAAGATGTTTTCGCATGGAAGTGTGCACCAGCACAGTTGCACAAGCTGTTTGTCACGCCTCAGTGTGAACCATGAAAATAGCACTATATAACATGATATGACTACACTTATCCCTATTTAGAGTTACTTTATCATTCATCGTTGTCATTTGCACCCAAATAAACTGTTGTGGAGTCCTTAGCCTGAAACATGAAGCCAGACCTGATTAATTGAAGATAATCGGAGACTCTTCAACTAAATATACCAATAACATGTCCTTTTTGTTGCAGATGATAATTAACCATATATATTTTAAAAACTTATATGTGGGATGATCAGTTTTCAGGCACTATTGAAACGTCACTCAACATAATAAACAAGAAGTTGTAATCCACGAAGCTGTATGTTTCACTTCTGAAATTTAATGATGTTTGTTTTTACTTTGAGGTATGTGAATTAATTTTTCTTTGACCGAATAACTGTTTGGGTAAAATTTCAGAAATACTATCATAAGTCCATCATGATGATGATGATGATGATGATGATGATGATGATGATGATGATGATGCCTTTTAAGTAGGATTCTTACCACCTTGGGCATGCTAAAAGTTCATGACACTACCGCAGTAAATGAATGTGTGCTGACATTTCAATGTCCTCACCTTGAGGATTATACCGATCGATATTTAGCCTCGCTTTTTGTGTGAGATGCTATGATGATTTCCAAATGCATTGTATTGTTAGATATGTATTGTTAGATATGTATTGTTAGATATGTATTGTTAGATATGTTTTGTTTTGCCAGTAGTATAATCTAGTTGATTATTATTGCTATACTATGTAGACTAATTATTTTGTTGCTGGAAATGCAGCTGCAGTATTGCAGGTGAGAGTTTAGCCCACAGTTATTCATTTCCATATCTGTTTTCACATATTGCTGACCATGTAGAGGTCAGGGCCCATTTCACCACACTCTTGTAGCACTAGGACTGTCATAAGTCTATGTTACAGCACAGGCAAACTGTAGCGCAAGTGGGGTTGTGCAGCGTAGAGAATATGACCAGTATTCATATATGCGAGCGAAACGAGCAAAGGTTGGCAATGCACTTCCCTCGCTTCGGTTCAAAAAATATTTTTCATGTCAAAATAAAATATCGCCACCATCAAAGGTACACTCCAATTTCCTCACTAGGTTGTGCTCTCCGATTTCCAACCCCATATTTAATAATTACTCGCATTTTATTCAACATTTTGAGCGCAACTTGTCGTACATCAGACCGTTCTTCGCCTCCATTACCCTTGCCAGCTTCCGGTTCTATTAATAAGTTATTATTATTCTGTATGGCATACATAAAGAGTTACCTCCCATGCTTCATATGCCCACTACGCCAGAAGTGTGTTTATTGTAGAATAAATGTTACAAGAGATCTAACAATAACGCGGACACTTAAGACAAATACATTCCAACAGAATCATGATAAAATTAGGCAATATGGTACATCTTTGTAATTTCTGCTTATTCTTGTTCTTTCACTACGGAAGCTGGCAGGGGTAATGGAGGCGAAGAACTAACTGAATACCACGAGTGGCGGTTAAAATGTTGAATAAAACATATTTCACTTGAGTAATTATTAAATATGGGGTTGGAAATCAGAGAGTACAACCTAGTGAGGAAATTGGAGTGTACCCTTGATGGTGGCGATATATTATTTTGACATGAAAAATACTTTTTGAACCAAAGCGAGGGAAGTGCATTGCCAACCTTTGCTCGCTTCGCTCGCATATATGAATACTGGTCATATTCTCTACGCTGCGCAACCACATTTGCGCTACAATTTGCCTGTGGTTACAGTATAGGAAGTACAACTGTTGTAGTGCTGCGATAACTTTGTGATACAGGGCTCAGGTGTGGAGGGTCACAGGGTTGAAGTTTGCTGAACTGTGCTGAGCATCCTATCAAGGAGAAATGAGTCCCTCAACTTCTTACTGATTTGAATCCAACATTTTCCTTGTATTGGTAACTTAACATAACAGCATGTCCATAATCATTTAAAGGTAATTATGTTATTCCAACATTATAATGAGCATGTTTTGATGTATGCTTGTCATGTGCTGATGATAGAATGTGTTGGTGAACAGAGAGCACCTCTCGTGATTTCTGCCCCAATACATGCAAAGACAAGTCAGTTTGTGCACCTGAAGAAGAGTGGAAATGGTGTTCCAAGTGGTGGCATCTGTCAAAACCACCTGGAAGTAACCTTATAATTACCTAAATCTCCTCCAAACTACAACAGTATGTGACTCCTTTGACAAAGCTGAGATTACTAAGACTAACCTCAACCGCCATTCTTAAACACTGCACTAAGGTTACCTTAGTGACTTCAAATTGCCATAGCGCTTTGTGAGAGGAGGCCCTGGTCAATAAACTGCTGGCTCAGTTGTGTATTGGGAATTCAGTTTGTTTACCAGATTAACGAATTTCCAAAAGAAAAACGTCTCCTTTGCATAATGCTGAAGTTTGATTGCTTCATTTTGTTAAAGTGTTCTTGTTGTATATATGTTTAAACTGTCCATGATTTTTTAACCTGAATGTCTCTATGTTTTACGAATATGATGTTATACTACTCAACAGTAGTTAAGGATTACTAGATTCTTTCACTTCAGTAGATTTGGTCTGGTCTCCTGGTCTGCTGTTTTTATCAAAATGGTAGGTCTTAGCCTGCCTCTCTTTCAACTTTCCTGCCACTGGTGGCACTCATTGATGTAACTTGAAATACTGGTCAGTGAAGCGTTAGACACAGTAACCATTGACCTGAGTTATTCTGTCATGTCATAACACAGATTAGTGATAGTGTAGCAATCCAGCGGAAGTGCAAGGGTGCGTAGCCTACCTTTTGTACTGAAAGTTTTTTAAATTATCATCAAAAATGGGTGAAAAAGAAGTCTGCAACCCCAGTTCCACAGCCCTCCATTCTCTAGAGTGTGCACTCATCCACACACACCCCTACCTCTTTTCTGAAAAAGCTGTATCCACCCCTGGGGTAGCCAAATGGACATCACCAGAGACCCACAGTCAATTCCATGCAATGGTACAATGTATGAAGCCCATATCTGGTGTCCCTGCAGTAATGTTGCTAGATATTGCTAGAAGCAGTGTAAAAGCAATCTCGTCTGTTCATAACATAGATGAACTGTAGTAACAAGTAAGAATTGTGTGATCCTTAACATATTTTGCTTAGTATATTTTATTCATTTGGCTTTTGTGTGTTGTAGAGTCACATGAAACTGTATTTGTCTATCACATTTTCGTCATTGCCCATCGTGTGATTACCATCATGACATTATTCATTCTGGCAGCAGGGGTCCATTGCACAAAGATGTCATCATCAAAACGTCCTGGATATTGTGAATCATCTTGCAAGACAATCTGAATTGATTTCAGAATTCTAATGCTTAATTAATGATGTTATCCGATTATTGAAATATCCCCGTAGGATATACTTACTTCATACTCATGGGGTATCCAGATTGGAATTGTCCCCTGAATCGACAACTTGTTGATTGTGTGACATAGTAACCCCAAAGAATGTATCATTTCTGTAGATATGTATCACAGGTTTGTCTGGTTTCGATTCAGCTGTTCACAGGTCATGGTCCCAAAGTAGATATATTCCACAAAGAAAAACATGATTAGTGCCAACAGTCACCTAATTCATTACAGATTTCCATTCCTTGAAGGATTAGTTGGTCATTGGTTAAAATGCATTGTTTTATATGTTATTGAATTTGAAAGTTTAATGATTTTTTCCATCTGGCAGTTGTGCTAAACCTAATTGATCTCTTCAAATGACTATATCAGTTGTTCTAAAACAGGCCTAGCTAATGTGATGTTCAATTCTTGTGAAGGTTGCTGTTGTAAAATTGACAGCAACAATATGATCCAAAACTTCACACTACTGGCATCAAGCCTTTGGTCAGATATGTTGGTTACCATGGAGACATGATGGCAGCATGCATTGTTCCTGAAAATATAGATATCCAACAAATGCCATCTTTTCAATTATGGACAAATGTAGTAGTTTAAGTTGTATATGAAATTGGTGAATCGTGAGCTTTAATTTGAAAATAATTGAAATGTATGCATTTTTTTATGATAGTGCTTGCAAGTTGTCAAATGAGGCTATAGAATAGCAGATATACCGGTATACCCTTTTTTAACATATGGGTGATATTTGTTTTGTTTGGGTTTTTTTTTGTTGATTTTAGATATGTCTATGTTAACTTGTTATGGAGGAGCACAACAAGTCCATGTTTCTACTGGTATATACGGACTTCATATGTAAAATAAATACAGACTTTCTCAGGTGTTGTTATCTTTCACAGGTTAATGAAGTAGCCGAAAGCTTTCGTGTTTGCTAATAATACAAGCATAGACTGACTGCTTGTTTTGAAAACTCACTGCAGGAAAAGGAACTACAGCTTCACAAGTATTAGATGAGCCACGACCTGACAAATGACCCCAATTTGCATATATGGAAACGCCCTCCAGAACATTCCATTTGAAACAAGAGGGTAACAGGTTGTCGTCTAAATATTGAAAAGTTCGGTTTCCTCGTGTGAATCATGTTTTGATTGTTATATCATACTACTGCTTGACGAGTATTACAAACGCTTTGCAGCGCTGTCTTTTCGTTCCATTAAAACCATACAATTTGACTGCGTTTTTCACCACTAAACTCTATGTCTTTCTGATTTTTCAAAAGGTTTCCTTTGAAGCTTGGTAGTGCAAATGGCTTCTTGCCATATCATATATCATATCTAGAGTAGGCAGTTGCTTTTGGACTCCCTATAAACTTTGTGCAAATTGACAGACTGCACATCGGTCAAAATATCAAGTTTGTGCTTGAAAGTTTTACGTTTGTGCAACTTGGTGTGACTGATAAAAGTAGGTCTACTCGCACCCCTATCACCTTCCGCTTTAATGCGTTTTAAAGTTGCCTTGGAAAGACCAGTAGCAAGGCTACGTTTTGAAATAGCATCTGCTTTGGTTGCACATGTCTTTTCGATAGAAATGATAAGGATTGTATTCTAACTCCCTTGCCTTAGAATGAACAATTTTCCCTAACTTGGGCATGTTAATCTAGCTGAAATTCAGACATTGAAAAACTGACTCGTGTAGGGATGGTGTTTTGCGGAACTAAATCACTGTGTGTGTTCAACAGCAGCAGTATTGATTTCACGCGTTGGTCAGCATAAGTTGCACATGCTTAGTAGCCAGTCTACCTGTAGCAACCAAGAGTATTCGTCCAGATTACTTGCCCCGCCTGCTTGTCACAAATGTGTTCACTGAGCTGGCTCATGTAACACTTGTCAAGCAGTAAATACCTGAGGCTAGACTAATGCTTAGTCTCTGAATATATAAAATTTTGATAGTAACAAACTAGCCCATATAGATTGAGGAGACTTGGGAAGACCAGCGATTGAGACCCTGGACCTGAGGAAATGTAGACCATTTAAGGCTTCAGCACTGCAGAGAGGGCTAGGCAGTAGGGAAAATAGTGTGGTTCAGGGACTCTGAACCAAGACTAGAATGAAGCATGCAGTCCCTTGGCTAAAATACCTGAGTTGCTGCCATTGTTGCCAAGATTATCTTCAACATCCTGTGGAGGACATATTTCAACATCTTAGCTGTATCTGAAATCCTTGCATATGTTTTGATGGCAGTGTTACCAAGAAATATCTACAACATCCACTGCAGGGCATATCTCAACTGTACTTGGACAATGAATCCTAGCCATATCTGGAATCCATGCATTTAATTTGCTGCCAGCTTTTCCAAGAATTGTCTTCAACTTCTCCTGCAGGACATGTCTCAACTTGAGATGCACACTAAATCTCAGCACTGATTTAAGATATATCATTATCATAAGCATGTGATGTACCAGGAACAAGATTCAGGCTGCTTCATTGAGAAGTTCAAACAAAACTCAAAGGAAAAAGTTATTGTGATTGACTTCAGTTAGGTATATGAATTAACAACTGACATTTTTATGATGATACCTTGTATGAAAATCCTGACACAGTAGGACTGCAAATTGCACATTTTAAACTTTTCTTGGGAATCCATGTTGATGAGGTCACGGCAAGAGAAGAGAACGTCAGTTCACACAGACAAAAACGTATATATCCACTATGTGCATCGATATACTTAACACCTTCTCCTCATAGAGCCTACAAAGCCTATTATATAGAATATTAACATGGGTTGTAAACAATATCTCATTTATATCAACGAACCTTTGCTTTTGAGTATTTATGAGACTAACATCTAGCCTCCGAACATGTACGCAAAAATGCTGTTCCTGAACTATTTCCCTAATATGTCATGAAAAGGATCCCGGGGGCTTTCTTTATTGTGGACATTAGTCAAGACTTGCCGCTGTATTTGTAGTATATATGATTCAGGGTCTTTACAACAAACTACAATCCATGGCATGAGAAGATCAGCTTGAGGAGATAGAACAAAGGGAGATAACTCGTGCTGGTTTGTTGGTGATTTGAATCACGACACTCGTGTTTGTATTCCTCTTGAAGACTGAAGGTACACCGAAGTTTGGGAAATTACCTTGGTAACCGAATCCATTAACTGACGTTAAGATACAGAACGAAATCAGTGCTACTAATTACCTTCCAAACAATCGTTATTCAGTTGAAGTGATGCTAATCTAAAGCGCCGTAAAATCGTAGTGTTTTGCTTTCTTTCAAAGTGACGGTTTACCTCTATCAGAGAAGTAAGCAAATAAACCTCTTGCTATAATGTTTCGTGGCTTTTGTGAAGCATTTCTCACCACGCCGAACTTCATGACACTAATGACAAGAGAGGCACAGAATCAATGCACATAATCCACCCGCAGCACACAATGCCCGACATGAGTGAGTATATTTTTACGCCGCTTCAACAATAGTGCGTATAGATATCAAACACATTTCACTCAAAGCAACCAGTAACGATCTGGCCTTTAGTAACCCATGTGGGATGAGGGGAGTGTATATGTCCCTCTAGGGGTTCATTCATGAGAGCAGCTGGTGATGAAATCAAACCTCTTTGGAGAATTATATGTGATGGTCTTCCCGGGGATATTGATTCTGAAAGAAACACATTCCAAAATAAGGTACCTTTGTTAGTTCTAATTAGCCTTCATGCAGACCATCGCAGATCAAATTAACACGATCGCCTACGTCCCGACGGAAAATCATAACTTGAACAATTTATCTTGAACATGCGTCTCTTTCAACATCTGGATCGAACAGGGGAAATTTTAAACACAAATGACACAATGTTTTATCATCCAAGACTGTGTTCCACAGGAGATATCATTTGTGTGAGATAAGACGATATCTCCAATGCCCTGACAATGCTATGGCGTCATAAACCTGATGATATCACAATGCTATGACATCGTGACACTGCAAATCCAATGCCAGTGCTGTGTTCTGAGATGTACATTTTTCATTGAAAACTAATGAAGAATGACTTAGATGATAAATTGTATCTCGCCCTAGTGTCTATACTGCTATCATTTATATCAACACTTGTTGATAAAGGTAAAAATATATTCGACATACCTTTTATGTTTGTTACTTTATCAGCTTGTGTCAGTAGATACTTAGGTGAGATTCTACATATATACCAACAATTTTCCAAACTGAATTCGAGTTATATCCCGATTTATGAAGCCCATTTGTGGTATACCCCGCCGTGAGATGGCTGGAATATTGTTACAAGGAGGGTAAAACCCAGGTCACGTATTCACCGTAGTTCAAACTGAAAACCGCCTGCCTCAACTAAATGTCGACGAAATCTTGATTAAGCCATGCGCTTTGATTTAAATGCCACGTATCAAAAAAGTTGAATCTCACAAGCTATCGTTCACCTTACTATCTAAAGTCAAACTGAAGATGAGTATCGTGTATGTATAAATATGTTTAGGTTTTAGACATAAATTCAACACGATTCCCAACCGATGTTTGACTGTATCTATTTGTAAAACACTTTGAAACGGCATCTGTTTGTAACGTAAAACACTTGAAACAGTATCTATTTGTAACGTAAAACACTTGAAGCTGCCTCTGTTTGTAACGTAAAACACTTGAAACAGTATCTGTATGTAACGTGAAACACTTGAAACAGTGTGTATTTGTAACGCAAAACAGTTGAAGCTGCCTCTGTATGTAGCGTAAATCACTTGAAACAGTATCGATTTGTAACGTAAATCAAGTACCTGCACTTTATGTGCTACTTGAGGAGGAGTTAGTGAGTATGTTTTTACGCCCGTTTTGCAATATTCCAAGAATATGGACACCAGAAATGGGTTTCACACATTGTAATATGAGGCATAGAACCCGGGCCTAGATGCCCGAGCACCTATTAAACTTATAATGATCAGTCAACCAATCAACCAATCAGTCAATGATTCGGTACATTGTCATTGCGTTTAGCCTCCACTTCACACAGGATACACGAATGGTATAAAGGGAAGGAACTCGTGTTGGTTTGTAAATGAACTTACTCGCCCTTCATCCACCAGAGTCTCGGCAAATATGAAAAACAATTCTTTTCGATTTATTTCGACAGTGTTTGGAAATATGATGACTTACTAAAAGTTCATGACAGAACACCTCGAAGAAATACTTAATATTTATGCTATAATACTTCCGCGATATCCCTGAGATAATCTGACACGGATTCGATTAAACATTAAAAGGACATGTAGTTTCTGTGTGATGGCGGTCAGGTGCCTGACTCTGAGGGCGACGGTTCGTGGATGTGATTCCCGTGGAATCCCAGATGTGACTCAACCCAACAAAGTACATCAACTGTACTTTACTAAGACAGTATAATCCCAAATATATATGAAATATGTTTTATTATTTATACACTTTTTAATTTATGGATGACTCGCGAAGGTCCCGGGGTAGAATAGGCCTTGAGCAACCCATACTTGCTATAAAAGGTGACTATGCTTGTCGTAAGAGACGATTAACGGGATCGGGTGGTCAGGCTCACTGACTTGGTTGACACATGTCATCTGTTCCCAATTGTGCAGATCGATGCTCATGTTGTTGATCACAGGATTGCCTGGTCCAGACTCGATTATTTACAGACCGCCGCCATATAGCTGGAATATTGCTGAGTGCGACGTAAAATTAAACTCACTCACTCATTCAATTCATGGACGCAGTTCTTTCAATTTAAATTATACTCTACACCTGTGAAATTTATCTTTATTAAAACAAATCGCAGCTTACCTAACTTTTAGACCAGTACAGTAATGGTAAGCGTATAAAATTTATGTCACATAGATGTTTGGGTTTTTTTTTAAGAAATACAACGTGTAACAAATGCATTGATGAAAGGAGCCCCAGACATTGTATGTACGTAAAGACAGGAATATGTCCTTAACCTACAAGCAACAGATGAATTGTAAACTGTGTACTGATAGTCCTGAGTGCGCATTTGACCTTTAGCATTTTGACATAGACTGTATGTGTCAGGGCAACTGAAACAGCATGTTGCAACAACCCTTACAACAGAACACTTACAGAACACTTACAGAATACTTACAGAACATTTACAGAACCGAGTAGCGCCTTGAGAGATTAATTCCTGGTTGTGGCCACGTACAGATGAGAGCAGTTGCGGACCATGGATCGTATAGACCATGTGGAAAGAAAAATTCTCAACCAGATCATACTCAATTGAGATTTTTAAACAGACCATAGAGGGGCATAAACTGTTTTAGAGGCATTTCAGAAGTTGCTGAGCTAAAGGTGAAGGAACAAAATTTATGGATGATCAACGTCTTATTTTCACAATGGCGACGTTTCGGTATGGATTCTTATACCGTTTTTCAAGAAGTTGATCATCCATGAAATTTGTTCCTTTACCCATTGAAGAGCATGTGTCAGTCGACCCTACGTCGTGGATCATTAATTATGAGAGACTGGTATTGCACTAAACAGTATTTCAGCAGTATGGTTACGGTCTGTAAACAATCGAGTCCTAACAATCCAGTGATCAACAGCATGAGCATCGATCTACGCAACTGGGATACGATGACATGTGTCAACCAAGTCTTTGAGCCTGGCCACACGATCCCGTTAGTCACATTACCATTTACAAACAAGCGCCTGCGGTCGCTTGTTTTCTCAGCAGACTTTCATAGCTGGTGCTTATTTGAGACCA
Organism: Haliotis asinina; assembly: GCF_037392515.1. Taxonomy (NCBI): domain Eukaryota; kingdom Metazoa; phylum Mollusca; class Gastropoda; order Lepetellida; family Haliotidae; genus Haliotis; species Haliotis asinina. The sequence goes on along the minus strand of NC_090293.1, from coordinate 22,485,477 downwards.
GGCGCTTATTGCAGTTTGGGCCCTTACTGCGCTTACTGAGTGTACCCTAATTAATGGTTAGTGAGCTTTAAGTCAAACTTAAGGAACATTCCTTAATAAATCTATTTTTGGATTTAGTGAGAATACATTTTTTAAAACACGTTCCTGGCATTAATTTCTTAATTCCTTAAACCGCTGCTTTACACGCCGCACATATGAGGCGCCCGGCGCTTATTAGAGGCCCACACAACTGTGTGAAGAGTTGCATATATTGGGCATGTCGTGAACTTCTGCTTACACGTTTGATGATGCGTTTAGCTAATAATTAAATAATAATATGTGCATTTATATTGCGCCAAACTCACAAGGTGAATGCTCATAGAGCTACCAGTCAAAGCAGGCATATTATTACGCCGGATACCCCAATCTGCCTGTTAGGAGCTAGAAGGTTATAGTCACATAACTTATACCACCGGGTACCCATTTTTCTGCTGGGTAAACAGAGGCAATTTTGAAGAAATTCACTTGCCTAAGGTGACACCACATGTGTCAGGAGCTTCGTTGTGGGGCAGGGTTGAAGTCCTGGAAACTATCAAGTGTCAAGCTGCTGAACACCCATCCAAGCACTGTCCGCTCCCATCTTTACTTAACTGCCTCTGATTGTGACCTGAACTTTAAGCACAGGACCATAGGCGACCACAGCTGTGTCAGTACTATACCACAGGTATCGAGCTCGCTCCCTCGCTACCTCCCTCCCTCCACTCACTCACTCACTCACTCCCCCACTCACTCACTCACTCACAACTGAGTTTATTGGTCTGTTGTTTTACACCGTACTCGCCAATATTCCCGCCATAAGAGACGTCTGTAAATAATCCAATCTGAAACAGACAATCCAGTGATCAGCATCATTATCATCGATCTAATGCAGTGGGATACGATGACCAACCAACCAAGTCAGCGAGCTTGACCACCCGATCCTGTTAGTCACAGGCATGGGATACAATCTGAAGTAACGTTTAGTCCCTGAATGTATATCACTTTGATAGTAACAGACATTTACCTTTAAACTGAAAATGGCGGCAAGGAAACCAATGTGGTCCAGGGGCTGTGCGGCAGACTAGGAGACAACCGTTCGTAGTGACATATTAACAACAATAGAAGATTATTTACAGTTTGAATATTACAACACCATGGGATAGTCACACATAAACCACAGTTAAACATAAGCATCATTATGATCTAATTAAAGCATTTATCCGTGACATTATTTTATTTAATAAAAAACAATCATCATATCAGCATGCAAATTAGATATGCAAATATGATGAACGGAGGTGAGAGTTTTCTGTGAGAGCGCGATTAGATTCTATAACAAACTCAGTGAAATTATACGAACGATAGCATCAAATAACTCGTAATAGTTGAGGCCGTTATTAAAGTTTCAATTATTCAGCAAAATTCTGTTCAAATATTTTACGAATGATCGGAGGAACGTGTTGTTATCTGCTACCGAACGTCAAAAAGGAAACAGATTGTATATTTAAGATCACACGGCAAGGGAAAATACATATCACTACGCACGCCACATACGCCCGATTTCGATAAGTTTCTGACGTTTAGTTTGATGCATTTATTTCTTAAACGAGTAAAAAGTAATATGAAACTGATCACTCGTGTTTTAATATGGGGAATATAAACCTAGTCCCGTTAATGAGCATTTGCCTAAGTCATGCACATCAAATACCGATTAACACAAACTCAGTTTACGTTTCCTGTACAAACATCACACAGTGACTTGTTATTTTCAATCTTAGTATTTATCATTTGCCACAAAGACCGAATGTGTTGAAGAGTTTGATGAATGTTCTGATGGTACCACAATGAAACCATCAAGGGTTCAAAAGAAACACATTTTATGGATAGACATCTTTCTTGCTATAGACGCGACGTTTCGGTGTAGATCCTAACACCGTTACCAAGCAGCACCATTCGACCCTCTTCACCATACCTGCTTCTCAATGCCACTTAAAGAAAACAATAACGCAACTCAACAAATCGATAATTATCAATCATCCCAGAGGTTTACCGGGAACTCTTATTGATAACTCGAGAACGTACACTTACAAAGTAGGTAATTCAATAATGGTGCCTTTTCTTGTGTAGGCAATACTATGAAGATGAAAGTATCTTCTAACGGAGATGAAAATTTACGATTTGGTCTCAGTAAGCCTTTACAGTATCAGGAGGATTGTTTTCACTAGCATGTGCCGCCATTGAAATGATGGATCACTAGTCAGGTCTTCCTGAACGCCAATACATCAATTTCGTCATTCTCCTTTCATGGTTCATGGTTCCAAAATCCTAAAATATTAGTAATTCTTCAGAATAAGGAAACTGAAGTTACGCGTAAAGCATTTACAAACGCTACTCTTCCCTTTTCCTGGAGTGACACCCCAAAATACAAATGTTCTGTTGTTTAATATTTTTCACAAATTCATATACCGGGAGACCTTCTCACAAAACTTATCACATGTTACGTACGGATGAAACAACATTTTGATCCTTCCGTTATGTTACGCATAACGTCTATCGTTGGTATTGTATTCGGGTTCTTTATTTGTTTGTTTGCTTGTTTGCTTGTTTGCTTGCTTGCTTGCTTGCTTGCTTGTTTGCTTGTTTGCTTGTTTGTTTGTGTAAAGCTGCACTCAGCAATATTCCACTTATGCATAATCCACTTTACAGTCTGGAAATAATGGAGTGTAGACAATCCAGTGACTGACATCATGAGCACCAACCTACTCATTTTCGGATACGATGACATGTGTTAGCCAAGTCGGCGAGCATGACCACCCCGTCCTGCGAGTCCCCGCTCTAAGGGTTACAGAAGACCAATTCTAACCGGATCTTCACGGGCCGAACACAGGCATCATTAGAGAACAGGTGAACGAAACAAAAGTTGGCCTCCTGTAAGCCCCTGACTTGTGGTCTGCGATAATATATATGATTTCAAATTTTATTAGATGAATTACGGTAGACATATGCTATTAACCCATTAGAAAACATCGTCCTAACGCGATCATTTGTGCTGCATTTTGATGGGCTTATTCGACGTCTTTTTAAAGGATCGAAGTGTATTACATATGAGTTCAGTAGAGTCTTTGTATTGGATTAAGTGTTGTCTACATTATATTCATGTAGATGCTTCATAATCGCCATAAATAACTGTTACAAATCAGTGTACACGCTTAACAGGTTTAATATGAAATGTCGGAAAACACCAGAAGGAAGTGGATGAACTGTGTGTCAAATTTCCATGAATGTTTAAATAGGTTTGTAGTGTTAGAAACTGCTAGAACATGTACTTCACTGAGAAAGAACAACTCCAAATATAGTGCATTTGACAAATGACCGATTTTTCAAGTGCACTGCGTATTATAGATACAACGAATTGTTTATGCGACCTATTTCTATACACAGTGGAAGTTGTCTAAACCGGCACTCATCGGGACTGAAGAAATAACCCAGTCTAGACAGAGTGCTGGATTGTAGAACTGGTGATACATGCAGAAGCCACGGGTGGAACTGAGACTTTATGCTGGTGTTGACAACTTGCCGGATTCAACAGATGCCGGTTTTGACACACTCCACTGTAGTTTAGTCGTAATGCCTACTACGGTTACGAAGAACTAAAATTAGTGGTACCTTTGAGTTCATTATAAACGTGGTTTATTGTCTTTCATGAGAATCCATTGGGATAGGACCCGTGAAGACCCGGGTTAGAACTGGTCTCCAGCGCCCATGCTTCGTAACATGCGACTAACGTGGTTGGGCTATTATCCTCGGTGTTTTAGGTTCACACACGTCATCGTGTCTGAATTGCGTTGAATGATGTTCATGCTGTTGGTCACTGGATTGTCTGGTTCAGATTTTATATATATATATATATATATATATACACACACACACACACACACACAGATATATATATATATGTATGTGTGTGTGTGTGTGTGTGTGTAACGAGCAACGTTTGTAACAAACTAAAACTAGTACTCAGGAATGTAGTTTACTGTCCTTTGAGGCTGCAGTGTGATAGTATGATCATTAAAACTCCATAAGAACAAATGGGAAACGCGCGTGTCAAACCCGTGACGTATGTCAGTGAGATTAGTTTTACGACGCTTTGAACAATATTCCATTAAAATCACGGCAGGGATACCAGAAATGCGCTTATAACATTGTACCCATGTGGGGAATCGAACCCGAGTCATCGGACTGAGGAGCAGAGCTTTAACCTCCACACTCACACCCAATCACCCACCCACTCACACACACACACGCACGCACGCAACATACACACACAAACACACACACACGCACACTGTTATAGGGAAATCAAAGTAGATATTTATGGTTACCGTATTTGAACAGGGCCTCGTCATAAAGCTGGTTCATCCTTTTCGGGACCGACACTGACCAGCTGATTCATCCACACTACACAAAGGATTTCACTGATAATAACTATTTTCCCCCAGTGTATAAATGTCAGATTGCTATGTTCATTATAGCTATATTATAGTTATTCCTGTTACCTTCCTCTACATGCGCTTTATTTTCCTACTTCTGAGGATTACTGACTTGAGTTATGTTCCGATTATAATCTTCCTAAACGAAATGATTACACAATGCCATTTAGAAAGTGGTCAAATGCAACATATGTCATATTTGGAATTTCACTTTCTTGGTAAAGTACAAATTCTAGTAATTTTTCAGTCGAGTCCCATCCGGGATTCGAACCCGCACCCTCAGAGTCAGGCACCTCATCGCCAGCACACAAAGTCAGCCGCCAAGCCCGCTCAGCTACCCGACTTCCTTTGGAAAAAGTACTCGACCGAAAAAGTACTAGAATTTGTTCTAAACGAAATCCATGAGTAAACATTTCAAAACGTCATCAGTCATAGAGTCAATAACGATCGCAAGTCGTTCGTATGCAGTGTGAAAATTTACGATCTAACATAAAAGTGAGTCAACTGAAGACTGATTTTGACGTGTTGTGAATAGCGTGTTCCTAACGACAGTGACGTCAGGTCAAGGTGTTAACGTCTCATTCTGAGGTTGACTCCAACGTCATATGTATCAACCTTACTGGAAGGTGCCGTTATCCTTTCCCATAACAATCACACCTCATCAACACCGCCTTCAACCTCATCGTCTACAGCATCTGCAGCGGTGTTCTCATTACATATCTCAAGAAGCGGACAAAGGAGTGATTCGCCTGAACAGACGCTAGTATTCGAAATAAGCATAAATTATACTGATGTACAGCCTATATTACAGTCAGAATTGTTTCTTATTGTAAATACAACTTTGTTCATACATGTACCTTACCCTAACTCAACAGTTCATCTTCCATATGCCTCTCAATGAAGTTGAATGCCACACTAGTATTCATGTATAATTCAACTTTCAATCCTTTTGGTGTGTGATTCATATAATATGTTTCTCGGGACCTTTAACCAGTGGAGGTTAGAATATGTCTTCAGCATACTATGCCTCCTGTAAGAAGTGATTAAAGGCATAGGGTGGTCAGGCTCGCTGTGTTGCTTGACACCTGTCATCGTGTCGATGCTCATGCTGTTGATCACTTAACTGTCTAGTCCAGACTCGATTAACGAGCCGCCTCAATGTAGCTGGTATAGTGTTTATTGTAGCGTTAAACAACAAACAAACAAAGACGCTTTATTCTTTCGTGACGATCATTATCTTGTATGGTATGTATACCAATAGGGATACTAATGAATGTGGGATATATTATGATACAAATTTCCACGTCTACACTATGTCAAACTCACAAACTGAACAGATGTGACAACAATTTCGAACTTTATCAAACTGGTAGTGTCTCCAACACAATTTATTGTGTGTTTGGTTTAGCCACAGTCAAACATCGGTCTACACCGTTGTGCCTACCAGTTTTCAAACATGGCCCCATAATGGAAATACACGAATATTGCATATTTTATTTTACAAAGTGGTTAAGTGTTGAAAGGGATTGGTTTAGCTATATATGCAGAAAACAGAAATCAGTGCACCCATACTAAAATGTGGGTCATCTGTGTTCATCATTTAGAAGCTGTATTTTAAACCGGAATACTGTATGTCAATCTCATGTAATGAAACATTTCCTCACAGTAAGTTGTTCATGTGATGCTGAACTATTTTTTCCCAAACTATGGCCGTTACACTTGACGAGTTCTAACCGTGTGACGGTCATGGCCTATGGCTTATCCTTGTGGTGACATTTGGGAGCTTCGGCAATAAACCGATTTATATGCTTATCTCTGATCAACGAAATATCACAACTATCAAATTGCATTTAAATTGTCTGTGGTTATTCACCACGTTGAGTGTCGTTGTTATCGTCCCAGGTCAACGTTGTTATCAGTTCTGGGAAACTCCACCAGAAAGGTTTCTCGACGTTTCAGACGTTATTAGTGGACATTATCCATTGGCCCCATGGTATTAGAATGCGTTACATTGTGTGAGAGTTTGTTTAACGTCGCTTGGAACGGTATTCAAGTTACATGACACTGCGTGTTTGGTTATTGTGGGATGGAATCCCGAAGTTATGCCTTTTCTGTAGCGTTTGACCTTTTCGGTAGACCCCACGATCACTGGCAAATATTTGAGACAGTCGGAACGAAAGAGTGAGTAAGTGAGTGAATTTTGGCTTTACGCTGCTTTTAGCAATATTTCAGCGATATCAGGGCGGAGGGAACATCAGAGCCGGTCTTCACGCAATGTACCCAAGTGGGGAATCGAACTCGGGTTTTCGTCATGGCGAACGAACGCACCTGACGGATTCGAGTGATTAGGCTAAATTGTGTTGATCGATGATGTTTGAAATCTTTCTCATGTCCAAGCCGTGATATTGCTGAAATATTTCTGAAATCAGCGTAAAACAAAACTCACTTACTCATTATATCCCATATATTTGATGAGTTTAATCCAATGATATGTTTCGCACGATGTGTACGCACTTCTCACAAACTCGAGCGCAGGGAAACCCTGCAATGATCGCGTGAACAGATAAAGCTTTGTTTATACGACGTACAAGGATTCGTGGCTTGTTCATAGGTCCAAACAAGCATTAAACGTCGTTTAAAGATTAAGTGATGGAATGAGAATGTGATTTAACAATCCACGACGGTGTTTCATGTTGCTGATGATGTGCACACGGTGGCGACGGACCAAATCTGCCAAGATCCTTTACCACAAACACAGGGGAGATAATCACAGAACATTCATCCTTGCTACATGTACTCCAACTTCTAATTGCCGTGTTGTTGCAGTGCCGAGGTGTGCTCGTTATTCCGCACGTTTGGTTGCCTGACAAGGTTGGCTGGGAAGACAGTGGGACACATGAGCACGTTATATGGGTGTCGGGAATCTACATGACGGAAATATTAGTGTGAAGAATGTTCGCCAAAGGTCACCGAGCAGTGTTTATGGAGTGAGTGAAAATGGGTTTACGTCACCTCCAGCAATGTTCCAGCAATATCACAACAGGGGACACTAGAAAATGAGCTTCACACATTGTATCACATTGTAGTTATGTGTTATTACAATTGTTTGGTATGTTCCTTTTTATTCGGCTCAGGTCCGGTGGGGTAGCATAGTGGTGAAAGGGTTCGCTCGTCACGCTGTAGACCTGTGTTCGACTCCCCACATGGTTACAATATGTAAAGCCAGTTTCTTTTTTTCTTCTGGTGTCTTCTGCTATGATATTGCTGGAATATTGCTAAAGGTCGCGCAAGACTACATTCACACGCTGTATTCGGTTCAGAACTTACTTTCGCCATGTAATGGCCCAATGTATTTAAAGCATTGATGCCAGGGACTGAACCAGCTCAATGATAAGAGTGGACAATGACTTGAACTATATCCACCAACACAACACACACGCACACACACACGCACGCGCACGCACGCGCACGCACGCACACACACACAAACAAACAAGCACACACGTTGAGCTGTCACCCCGAGACATAAGTGGTTTAATGATCAAAGCTTAAACCCAGCTTACTCTCACTCACTCACTCACTCACTCACTCACTCACTCACTCACTCACTCACTCACTCACTCGATACCCCCTCGAGTCACATCAGATCATTACGCTGGATCATTTTACCATCGTTCATGTCTATAAATATCTAAATTACACTTCTTGGATCGCCGCATATCGTATTATACGCCAATGAAATATCTGCTGGGAGTGATGTTTCAATCAATATTTTAGTTTTAATTCCTAGCTAAATAATTGGGTCATGTATCATGGCCCGCACCCACTCCAATCTATAGCTAAATTCATTTTGTTGAATCTGAGGAAAGGACCATTACACCTGATGTATGATCAGCCTCCCTGTTCACATCACATGGTCTCAGATAGATCATGTGTATTTAGACCTGGTTGCGTTTGGGCGATCACGACAAATGAGAGTGGTTTTGACACAAGCCTTTAGTTTTCACTGTGGAAACCGAGTTTCGCGCTGGTTGTGTGCTGGCAGTGTTAATCACAGATATGGGTTTACCGTACAGAGCAATTACTAAGATAAGTACATAACCTATTATTAAATGTGTTCTGTCGTAAATGCTATACTTCAGTAGGTGGGCCTGTAAGGTAGATATGGGTTTAAACTTGATCTTCCTGTAAGAGGGCGCGGTGGGGAAGCGGTAGTAAAAGCCTTACGCCGAGGACGAAGACGTTTCGATTACCCACATGGGTACCATGTGGGAAGCCCACTCCCAGTGTCCCCAGTCCTGATATTGCAGGAATATTGCTAAAAGTGGGGCAACACAGAACTTAGTCATTCACTCACTCAATATACTCTGTAGGAAGGAGGTTAAAATGTATGAACTGTATTTCTGGTGTGATATTGCAGGAATATTGCTAAAAGTGGGGCAACACAGAACTTAGTCACTCACTCACTCACTCACTCACTCACTCACTCACTCACATACTCTGTAGGAAGGAGGTTAAAATGTATGAACTGTCTTTCTGGTGTGATATTGCTAGCATATTGCTAAAAGCGATGAGAAAACATCCTCACTAACTCACTCGCTAGGAACGTACGATTGTCGTACGTCAAACAATTTCTAACATATTTAGGACAGTCGTAAACAAATTTGACACACTGGCGAACAGATGTCGTAATGTCTTTATGCCCCAACTTTGCGCGTCATATTTCCATAATGCATCTATTCAAACACTGGCATACTATTGTTACGATGCCCGCGTTCATACACTGAAACCAAATTGTCGTTATGTCTATATTCAAGAATTGACGTTAGACTTTCTATGCACTCATTCACATACGCAGACGTGCAGTTATTGCAATAACAATGCATTAATGTAAAAGCATAATTACGCCACTTTTAGCAACACCACCGCGGAGGACGCCAGAAATGAGCTATATACATTGTACCCAAGTGGGGAATCGACCTGGGTCCTCTATGTGAAAGTGAAAGCTTTGATCTGTAGGCCACCCAAGATCCTCAAAGGGAACACAAAACACAGCCTTAAGTTAGAAATCTGTTTGTCATTCTATCGATGGTGGTGGTGGTGGCGCTGCTGCTACTGCTGCTGCTGCTCCTGATGATGATGGTGATGATGATGATGATGAGGAGGAGGAGGAGGAGGAGGAGGAGAAGGAGGAGGAGGAGGTCTAAGCGTTAGCCTGAACTTCCCTTACCTGCGTCACTTTCTTCCCTTTCCATATTAAGATGACAAAGACTCTATTCTTCCATCACGAACCAGTTTTGGAAACAAGTTTGCGTTAAGCCTTCTTACAGTATAACTACACTCATTTATTATATTGGCAGACCTAGATACACCAGACAGAATGTGACCATATAACAATATTTATCATCATCATAATGTATAACGCAATTGTGTGTTCAAACCGAGACAGAAGGGCAGGAAATTAATTGGGTATATTTCAGAAATGTCCGGACCGGTGTTCCATACATCACAGTATGTAATTCCAGTAAGTGACAGCTGACGTCACAAACAGCATTCCTGATCAGTCCATGGTCCAAATTGAAATTCACACCACCCCAGATATCAAGTTCCACTCCGTTGGTCGTCTCCCGCTGGTGTCACAATCGACACAATAACAAATCAAATTGAGAGTTCTGTGGGTTTCATGCTAAGACGAATGTTGTAAAATGAATGGTAGGGCGTGGCGTGTATATTTAGGATGTACACCCAGTCTTGTGTGATCAGAGGTACATTAACGGATTTATACAAGCTCTGAATTTAATACGAAAAATATCACAATACGTTTATCTCATTTGAGCCTGTTATGAACAATTTCACTTTGAACTTTCGTTAGTAAGGTGATGCGGGTTCGCATTCCAATCTCAAATGGTATCACCCCAAATGGTGTTATGGTTCGTTAATAACTGACAAAAACAGGGTTTGTAATGACTAATAATGTTTCGTATATTCGCATTAATCACACAGGATCTGGTGAAATATGTATGTAACGTGACTTCCAAACGTTTTTGTTCACATTTTGAAATTCCTCCCTAAGTCTTATATAATGTATCATTAAAGATTTATTGTATGGTTTTTATTTTGAATCTCCGTTTTCAGTGTCGAGATGACGTATGTTTCTTCTTGAGATGACGTATTGCATATTTAATGTTCCCTCATGAGGATGGCGAGGTGGCGTAGTGGTTAAAGCGTTCACTGGTCACGCCAAAGACCCGGGTTCGATTCCCCGCAATCTGTGAAACCTATTTCTGGTGTCCTCCACGGTGATTATTGATAAAAGCGGCATGAAACTAAACTCACTCAAACATTCCTTCTTGAGATGGCATATTAAATTACACATTTAGTCTCTTAGTTTACCTCCTGTCTTATACGTTGAATGATCCTTCTGAATATTGTCAGCTAGTTATTAATCTTCTAACTTTTCTATGTAGAGTGCACCAAATACTCGGTGAGTTGTTTCCAAATCCACCTCTTGCCTTTGTTGACAACCGTATGGTAGAAATAAGCAGCCTTGGTCGACGCAAGCTCTTACTCTGTCATGCTGAGATAGATGTGGAAGTATCACTGAAGGCAGGTTTAAATGATGCGAAAGATTGTCTGAAAGGGCGTAAACACGTGTCCTGTGTTGCGTACTCTCTCTCTACCATTGCCTCTTCAGTTCTTAACATTGATGCATCTACGTCATGGACAAGGTCTCCACTGAGAAACATCAATCTGGGATGTTGACAGCAGTAGATTCTGGCAGTTTATCAGATGTCTCGTTACCACTTGACATGTGCGCCCCAGCATCCCTTCATTACCAGCTGATGTATCTCGGGGTCACGTCCGTGTCAACCTTTCATATGTCATAGATAACTGCTCCGTTTCATCCAGCTTGACTGAGGTTTCTATCTGATTCGGTATGTAATATATGTAATAGCTTTCCTTTGATGATTTTAGCTCTAAAATACTCAAATCGGATATTGCATCATCTTCCACCTGTGTGTTACACACAATACAAGGCATATCGTGTTACACACAATGCAATATAACTTATATAATGTTACACACAATACCATACACATAAGGTCACACATAATGCAATATATGTATATCCTTTTACACACAACACAATACATATCCTGTTACACAAAACGATGCATATGCTGTTATCCAGCTACACAAAACACGACAAATATCCTGCTATCTTGTTATACACAATACAATACATATCCAGTTACAACACAATACATGTCCTGTTATAATGTTACACACAACACAATGCCTATCCTGTTATCCTGTTACACACAACACAATACACATCCTGTTATCCTCTTACACACAACACATTTATATCCTCTTATCTTGTTACATACAACACAATGCATATCCTGTTAGACACGATAAATTGCATACCAATACAATGCATATCGTGTTACATACAATACAATACAATACATAACCTGTTACACACAATACAATGCATATCGTGTTACATACAATACAATACTTAACCTGTCACACACAATACAATGCATATCGTGTTACATACAATACAATACATAACCTGTTACACACAATACAATGCATATCGTGTTGCATACAATACAATTCTTAACCTGTTACACACAATACAATGTATATCATGTTATATACAATACAGCACAATACAATACAATACTTAACCTGTTACACACAATACAATGCATATCGTGTTACATACAATACAACACAATACGATACAATACATAACCTGTTACACACAATACAACGCATATCGTGTTACATACAATACAACACAATGCGATACAATACATAACCTGTTACACACAATACAATGCATATCGTGTTACATACAATACAATGCATATCATATCACACATGACATACAATGCAACACATATCATGCGACTCACAATATTATGTATTTCGAAATGTGTACAATTCAGTTAAAGTAGACATACAAATATGTACAAAACGGTCCTATCGAGATGAAATCCTCTCTCGACTCGTTAGTATACCCTCTTGTTCCCGTCATGCTGTAGTCGCATACCATAAACAAACTCGCGCTGCATTGTTAACTAAATTTAATTGTTAATTTTGTTGTTTCTAAAGTTGACATCATAATTCATATGTTCTATTTTCAACTTGAAACAGCCTTGAACTGGAATTACCGAAGTCGTGAAGTGGAACATTTTATTCAATAACAAAGTTTATAGAATTAAGGTTTAGACCCCGAGTAATGAAACTGACTCCTGCAGCTTGTGTGTGTGCGGCTATGAAACCTCAGCGTGTAAACCTACACTTGTGAGGCGTCAGTTACGTCACAACTGACGTCATCTTCAAAGGCATATAGCCATCTAGGAGTTTCCATAGTAACATATCAGTTGGCGAGATTCCATTCGGTGCACATATTGAATAGTTCGCCGCAGTCCAGCGCTTGTATCAGTTATTTTGAATATCTAAAAAGATGGGAGAGGAGGGGGGGGGACTACACTTCGTCGTGGAGAGAGAGAGAGAAAGAGAGAGAGAGAGAGAGTTGTTCAGAAGGACTGTACAAAGATGGTTGTCTGTGTCGTAATGAGTTCAATCCCGGTGACACGCCAGGATTCTAGGACTGTGATGCATAGACTCTAGTTTCGCATAAAATCATATTTAATGGTATGTCAGCGCTACGCAGGCCAGTGTTCGGTGGTTTCGAATTCACTAAGCTGGTATATGTCAGACGCCAGCAGCACTTAAGGCTTTCCTGACACTTTAAGCATACTCTGAAGTCAAACTTGTACGAGTCCCCTGATTCGCCCTACAAGATAAGCGGATGTGACGTCACTCGCCTGTATATCTAAAAGGAATCTCAATATTTATCTTTTGTTTTAGAAGGCAGGAAATGATTCGTGCTCCACTTAATTGAAGTTAGGCCTCCATCATTGCCCGCAGACCCTTCAACCAGCGGAAAACGGCGTCCTAAAATAAACGATGGAATGAGAGATAATATTTAGATACGATGTATTCCAGAACTCTGCGTCGCCATTCGCATTACGCTGAGTGTCATCCCGCACCCATTCACCTCGGAACTGTTCTGCGTGTGCAGGCCGCCATGACAGTTGAGTGAGACACGTGCCAAATGTTATTGATTTGTTATTCCAGAAGCTTACGAGATGGTTGTATGTTTCACCGCGTGCAATCCAGACATACCATAATTTCATCACATGGCCCACTTGTAAATGATTCTTCCGTTATAATTCTACCGCCTCTCATGATATTCGAACAGATTTTTTTTCTAAAAAATCTGCTGTAATGGCTCTGTGGAATTATCTTATACCAATATTGTCATGGTAACCGAAGAATTTTGCTGCATGTGGTAGACATATTCGAAATTTAATATCCCTGAAACAGCTATATGTATCCACGTGTGGTAAAGTGATTTCTTTCCTAAGAAGAATTATGTATTGTTTTTGATGTTCAAAGGAAATTCTGTATCATGATCAATGCTGTGAAAACACAACTGTCACAAGATTCCATAACGAAACAAAAAGCAATCAATCCCAATGTTCATGAAATCAAAGACAGTTGATGTAAGCATAACTTCAGTCAATTGTAAGATGGTGTAGCACAACGTCGTAAATGAACACTTTCGACCATTACTGTGGTGGTACCAAGGGCATTAACCGATTGATTTTTTTCTCAGAATCTAGAGAGTCAGTGAGTTTAGTTTCATGTTACGCTCATTAAACTTCCAGTTTGTGACGTCTATCTGTAAATAATCGAGTCTGGGCCAGTCAATCTAGTGATCAATAATACGAGCATCGATCTGGGATACTATGACATGTGTCAACCAAGTCAGCGAGCTTGACCACCCGATCCCGCTCATCGCCTCTTACGAGAAGTACGAGTACATAAGGATTACTGAAGATCAATTCTAACACGGATCTTCGCGGATCTCTACCTCTAGAGAGCGAGAATGCAAGCATAGAAAGTGAAAATGGAAACACGAATGGTATTTCACTCAGTAACCAGTAGTCTGCAGCTGGGAATTCTATTTTACTCAGTAATACGCAATGTGCAACTTAGAATTGTATTTCAACCCAGTAAATATTGATTCAGCAAATTGCAACTGGGAGTTTTATTTTACTCAGTAACTAGCAATGTGCAATAGAGAATTCAGTTTCAACCAGTAAATACTAAATAGGCAATGTGCAACTAGGGATTCTATTTTAGTCAGTAACTAGCTACCCTGTATAAGGGATAATGATATTTTGTTTAGTATACAACTATTTGAGAGAGGAATAAATTTTAACTTCTAAATGTGTATTTGTATATACTTTACACAAGTATAAATACATCAACGATTCCTGCGGTACTACGAGACTAAGAGAACAAATGAACCGTTACACCTGCAAGTTTGTGTTTACCTTTGCACACGATGCGTACCATCATACCTGATGTTGGGTGAGTGAGTGAGGTTAGTTTTACGCCGCTTATAGAAGTATTCCATCAGTATCACTGCGGGGAACACCAGAAAATGGGCTTCACACATTGTAATCATGTGGGGAATCGAACCTAGGTCGTGACGAGCGAACGCTTTAACCACTGGGATACCCCCACTGCCCCCCTGATGTTACATACTCATCCTGAAATATGAAGGGAATATATATTAAGCGAGAGAAAGGAAATAATCCAAAAACGCCAAACGTCATATCTGTGTCTGTGTGGTTAATACAATGCGTTTAACTTTGTATGACCTGACGACCAACGAATACCATTTTGGATATTTGTAAAGTCGTTTCCTTTCGAGATACATTCAACTTTAAATGTTTAATATACACAAGCAATGTAACCACGAATAACGAATAAAAGTTTTATCTGACTGCGTCAACTGCTTCTCTGCTGTTCTTGAATTCCACGCACGTCTTATGGAATCACCGTTATACGAGCACGCTTCGAGTAAGTGCTTCTCTGGGTCCCTAAAGATTGATTTCTTCTTTGATAAACTCTCTCAGACTACATAAACGTGGATCAAAACGCTAAAGTTTTGATGGCAGGAGAATTACCATACTGTATGGCATCAGTAGATGTTGCCAGTCGCCCCAACAGCGCCCTGGGCACGCGCCAGGGCAGCACAATCACCCTCTCTCAAGACCTTTTAGCTTGTTACGTTTTCGGATGTTTCCGATTTCGACGGTGCCCGTGTGTGCCCTTGTGACGTCATTGTAGCATGTTCCAGTATCAATGATATGGTTAGTTGGCGAACTGGTGACGTCAAGGCGTTATCACACGTACACACGAGGAATGGCTGTAAAATCAGCATCTCTGCCTCAGTGGCTGGATAGGACGGAAGATGACTGAGGATAAATTCAAATAAGAAAGGAAGGCATATGTACCTTGCTCAATAATTGGTCGGATTCCCTGCTTGGTAACGATTCCAGCAGACCTGGTTGTGAAGCGGAATCATGGTGGAATAATTTGTTTACAGGAAATGTATAATCACCATGTGTTGATTTCATTACTTACCATACATGTTTCCGGTGTAAAACTTAGTGGAGGTGTATGTTTCGACGTTTGTTTTTTCTTTGTTTTGAAACTGATTCTAGTTATGTAACTATTCATACGTCTGCGTATTTGCCCATTTGTTTACTGTTATCTGTTTTGTTTACTGTTATTTGTGATCTAGTAAAACTACCACCCATGTACTCACATAAAACAGACAGCACTATATACGCTCCTATCCTGTACCCACCTGAAGCCTAATTCTACTCTGTACCCACCCCATCATCTAGAGCCCAACTGCACCCTGTACCCACCCCATCATCTAGAGCCCAACTCCACCCTGTACCCACCCCATCATCTAGAGCCCAACTCTACCTTGTACCCACCCCATAATCTAAAGCCCAGTTCCACCCTGTACCTACCCCCTCATCTAGAGCCCAACTCCACCTTGTATCCACCCCATCATCTGATGCAAAATATTACGATGTACCCACTGTGTACACTGTGTCCCTCCGCGCTGACCCATCTCATTCACCATATTCTACCCCGAGCTAATTCTTGCCATCTATTGCTGAATCCATCCTGCATCCATTTCCTCCATCTGACTCAAGCAGTCCATATGATAACTAACTCCACCCTGCAACTAACAAGAAATAAATAGCCCCGAGCATCCAACAGAACGAGGTCTTGATTACCCTATCTACTTCAGACGTGTGATTCCAGACCCTATCTGAAATATCATTTTAAAAACACCAAAAAGGAAAGACGGACATAAAACAACACCTTATAGTTTCCCACGAAGAGATCTGCCAAGGTAAGGTCTTCGCATCTGTACTAGTCCAGGCAGAGTGTTTGCAGGTATGTACATAAACGGTTCTCCAGAATTCATATTGTTTAGGCAAGGCGTACGTTACTGTGATCTGTGTACACAGGACCATCTTTCAGCATATGCATTTCAAAGCTTTGTGTATATACCGGTAATATTTAGATGCCTTGTTCTTTCCACAAAGGCCCTGTGATGTTTTAGTTTGTCAGGTAGGTCTTCCTGTAATGGGGGAGTCACGCTAGAGGTTTCCTCAACCCATCCAGGTATCTGGTTCATGCTAAGTTTGTAAGATAACGCTGATACAATACAGATGATCACTAGAGATTGGTTTTGAGACTGTAGAACCACCTGTATTGTTCCTGGAGCTGAAGTCGTGATCATACATCATATCTGTCTATGTTCGTCGTTCAAAATGCCCTATCATGTGCTGGATGAATATTTTATGGAGGCAAAGCATTCGGTAACACACATATAAAGCAAACATACATTCTGTCATGGAAACGTGGCCATATAGGTCCACATGTTTTGTCATCACTACATAGGAACTCATAGTTATATAAACACACAATCCACAAGAATTCCCTTCACAGACAATAGACACGTATACACAGATACACAGGCACGTTGGGAAAGATATATTCAGACATCTCGTCAGACACAAAGAAGATGACATATACTGGACAAAATGATTTCGGGATATTGGTATCTTTGTGACTGATATTTCATCAGATTTTCAGTGCATATACAGGTCATTTCGTCATTTTTCATAACTGCAAAATTTCCATATATCCCTAACTATTTTTGTCCAGTACGTATCATCACTGACGAAGAGTCATGGAGACACATACAGACAGACATCGTTCCACAGACAAACAAGGTGACATTGAGACATGAAGACATGGAGACAGATGTAGACAGACATTCCTCCACAGACAAATACGGTGACATTGGTCCAGATATAGAGACACTCCACAAAAGACAAAGGAGATGACAAAGGCACACTGGGATAGATATAGACAGGCATTCCTTCACATACAAAGGACCTCACAAGGAGTCACAGTCATCTTATAACAGACAATGGAAGGCATACAGGAACGCACATCCAGCTGACATATGTGAACAGGCAAACAGCCAGCACGCACAGAAGCATCCTTCTATGACAAAGGCTGCCATCATGAGGTCGTGTTGACAGTGGAAGCCGGACAATTTCATTATCAGGGATTTTCTGTAAAAGACACTTGACCCAGCACAGTGATCTGTACCTGCCATTCATGTCGACACTTGATCGTCAGCTTGAACTATTTGTGTAAGAGATATCGGGATGGAAAATGAAATTGAAAAAGGCGATATTCTTGACATTTAAAGGGATCTTTCCTTCTTGAAACCCACGACTGCCATTATCTTGTTTAACTTGAATGTAAATTCCGTTAGTAAACATTAAGCTGGTGACCTTTTGGAATAGATTCCAAGAATAATCACACTTGGAAAGTCGAGATTTTTTCTGAAACAATGTGTGAAATATATTGCTCGTATGAAAGTCATTTACAGAGTTTTACTCTCTCCTTTTTCATATCACACGCATGACTTAAGAGATTTTCATAATTAGACGTGTTGTTGTAAGCATGTGTTGTTTGTTTTTTGTTCCATAATCTGTTTCTCACTGATTATGAATTCCATGTTGGGATGTAGCAAACAGCTCTTAGATAAAGCATCTAGAAAAGCGTCGACCTCGTGTTTCATAAATGAAATGGTCGACCAGTCCAAGCAAAGCTTAAGTGAACGATGTCGATTCGAAGCTTTATCAAATGCAAAATACTTGATACATTTCGGTTCAAGGAGGTGCTTGTGGTAAGATTTAAAGCTTCGCATATGTCTTCCCGATAAACGTGGGTTCAAATACAGGATTTTCCCGCATATGATTCGTCGTTTGGGATTACTACACAAGTTGTCTGATTTTCACGCAGGCATGGCCTTCACACATTGTACCCATGAGGTGAAGTGAACCCTGGACGTCTGTGTGAGGAGCGAACGCTTGAACCACAAGGTCACCAATAATGAGCTGTTGCTGGAATTTCAAAATAGAAACTGCAGCCCCAAACTTTGAATTACGTAACAGATGACATATTATGGAAAGGATTTTTAAATGCAGTGAGGTGCTGAACAGAAGTCGTCACTAAATTTTCTTCAACCCTTGAAGATCTGGGTTAGAACAAGTGTTCAGTAACCAACAGGTGTTCAGTAACCAATGTTTGTCGTAAGAGGCGACTCATGGGATCAGTGGTCAGACTTGGCGACTTGGTTGACACACGTCATCGTATTCCCGCGTAGATGGATGCTCATGATGTTGATCACAGGATTGTCTGGACCAGACTCGATTATTTACAGACCGCCGCCATATAGCTGGAATATTGCTGAGTGCGTCGTTCAAAATAGAAGAACAAAAGTACTATTTGCAGACCATCTGAAACTGAGTGAAACTTGAAAAATCAGCAACAGCATTCGACATCCTCTGTGTACGAACCGATACTATTCCCAGCCAGTTAGAAGCTAATATATGAATGACATGTCCACTTGTTTGAGTCGGTCGTCATCACGAAAGCTAAACACATGAAACAGATACTTCTTATCAGTTATTTTCCTTTTCTTGTCGTCAACCGGCCCTACTTATACTAAGAATCCAAAATAACATCAAAATATTATTTTTAGCTGTTTAGTGGCAGAAACCAAATGCGTTAGGAACAAAATGTTTAGGAGTTTGACAAAAAGATTAGTCCCAAGCTACAAAAAGTAATAAATGAATACAAACCTACCGCGATCACTTTACAGTGATAACATTTCACCGGGCAAGATAATTAGTTTTGCTTCTCCTGATTTGAAACAGACCGACCAAATTTACACACCTAATTCTCGTGAAATCTCTATTCTTCAATTTGTTAAACTACCCGCCTGATTTTGATTGCATTTCCCGGTATTTGAAAGAACTCTGATAGAAC
This sequence comes from Haliotis asinina, assembly GCF_037392515.1. Taxonomy (NCBI): domain Eukaryota; kingdom Metazoa; phylum Mollusca; class Gastropoda; order Lepetellida; family Haliotidae; genus Haliotis; species Haliotis asinina. The sequence goes on along the minus strand of NC_090293.1, from coordinate 22,465,648 downwards.
CGCTTCAAACTGCTTAACCATCTTTGCCTGTGCGTTGCCGAAAGTATGGCCCAATGGCGTCAGTTGTATTTACTATGTCTCCTTTGACCCCAGAGTCTTCAGCTCTGAAATTGGACCATATTGCTCCATGAATTACAGGAATTATCTTCTGTTGGATTCTGATATTCCAGCCTAACAACCTACCCTCTCTTGAATGGCGTTTGACGTGCTGACCTTTCTAAATGGCGTTACCTTTAACGTTTGAGTGGTCAACGTTAATCCCAACCCGTGTCTCTGTGTGTGATTCGAGTCCACTCTGTCCAATAATGACTTACAGCGTGGGGGCGCTGGGTGTTTTTGATCTATAATAAAACTCCCCAGGACGAATAGAAAGCAGCTATATAAGAAATCATAATTGCCAATCAACCCTTCATCTTGAAGGTCGTTAGGATATTGATTGTGCTTAATCTCGGTGCTAAAGGTGCTAAATGTGTTCTTAAAGGTGTGATGTCTCTTACATAGAAAAAGGCCAAATGGCCTTTTCGATCCCCTTTTCAAAGGTCACACTTTACAATCCAGAGAAACCTTGAAATAAGTCAATTTTCTATTTTCAGAATGATCTGGATATCATGCATAAAACATGTTTTTTCTGCAACTAGCAGAACCACACGATTTTTCTGAAACCATCACGGTGAGAATTTAAGAATGCTTCCTAGCTATCTGTGTATTTGAAACGTCGTGCTGATCATAACAAAGACGTTGACATAAATTCTCATGTCTTATGTGCATCACTAATTAACTCTGTTCAGAGACTTGTATGATCATTGTTACACCCATTGATGTTTCAAGAAAGCTGTAAAACAGTCGTATATTCCATGTATATGTTCTGGTGAATATTTGACGTGCCTTTGCATATACATGTTACTGTTAAGCAGGATTCTCTTACCTTTCGGACACTTACCTATTAATTAGTGATTCATGAATACATGTTCATGATGTAGAATCATACAGTATACCTACCTTTTAGAAGACCTTTCCATTGCAAATGTGGAAATGTTTTTTGTCCCTTTTTGTCTTACCATGTAGAATCTCAAGTTGATCGCTGACTCGGTCAATCTGAAGTATTCCAAGAACGCTTCACGAAAAGCTCAAATATCTGCTGCTGTGACACACTTCAGCTCAATCTTTTCATTGAGTTCAGTAACAAGCATCAAACATGCACGCACTTATGTGACTAACGTCTGATTCTCATTCATATGAACAAGTATTTTGGATAATGATTACAAAGAATTGTCTAAATTTCATAAATCCGGGTAAACTTTCATAAATCATATACGGGCAAAACAGACTCTATCAGAAGTTCCCTTAGAATAAAAATTAGTCTCTGAAAACATTCATTTTGGAACATAAAGAACACGTTGCCTGTAAACTGGACAGGTCCAGTGAGATGTGAGTTTACGACACTAAAAACCTTGTAAGTAATAGAACGCGTGCTTGTGTCGTCATCAATTACACCAGCATCTGATTAAAGTTTTGATGACAAGTGAACCCTCGCACAAAACTTTCTTCAACCACTCACTTACTCACCTGAACCTAACAAAAACATATTCAAAATCAAAGACTGTTTCATTTACAGGAGTCTATCACACTGACCTTTGCAAATACATTGAAGGTGAATCTATCCGGTCTAGAATGATAGATTCACCTTCAATAGTGCATGAACTCAGCTCATGGACTTAAGTCTGGCTCTTTTGTCCAGTTTAGTTATAATCGATTTGGTTCATATACAGTTTTAACTAGGAAACGTCATTTCTAGGACTAGGAGTTCACAAGATTGACAAAATGCGAAATTAATAGTGAAGTCAAGGAGGAAATGGATGACAAAGAACAGGTATACATTACGATAAAAGCTCTGAGGAAGGGGAAATATTGTCTAGGGAACGATACAGACTAATCCTGTCCACAATGGAGACATACCAAAGGTATTGGTGGAGAAGTCCTACATCCAGTGATAATCCCGAGTTGAGAAAATAGTGTCCGTGATAATTATATAAACGTGGACCAGATTAACGAGATTTCATCATAACAAATCAAATACATTTTACGTTGCTGACCATCAACAACGATGAACAAGGACATCGTGAATTGTTTCAAGGCCTGTTTTAATTGTTTAATCCATACACAGTCCTAATTTGGGTTTCTTGGGCACAAGGTCGTTTCACGACCCTAGTTCCGACATACCTACGGGCTGATCTGTATGGAGATCAGAGAGACAAGTGGTGCTATGTCATCGATCGATTCCTTAGCGCGTCTTAATGTGCACCATCTGTATCTGAAATGTCGCTGTTAGGAGGTAATGGGTCCCACGAAGAAAACAACCAGCGGTTAGATGATTCCGATTTACTGCTTCCAAACCATCGATCAGTAAACTCACTGTGACAAATAGTGACATGTAAACTACTTGGCACTGATGGAATGAGAAAGTAATCCGACCTGTTCAAGATGGTACACGAGGAACGAGTTATATCAGAGATGGAACTCCGAGTTGCTCTGGACGGTGGAGGGTTTTATCAGATCAGATTCATATCTCAACTATCCTAGGTTAATACATTCATATCTCAACTATCCCAGGACAATACATTCATATCGCAACTATACCACACATTCATATCTCAACTATACCACAATAATGCATTGGCATCTCAACTATTCCAGGACAATACATTCATATCTCAACTATACCACAGCAATACATTGACATCTCAACTATTTCAGGACAAAACATTCATATCTCAACTCCGACAAACCTCGAACATTCACATTTCAACTACTCCAGTCCTCAAACATTCACATTTCAACTACTCCAGTCCTCGTACATTCACATTTCAACTACTCCAGTCCTCGTACATTCACATTTCAACTACTCCAATCCTCGAACATTCACATTTCAACTACTCCAGTCCTCGTACATTCACATTTCAACTACTCCAGCCCTCGTACATTCACATCTCAACTATCCCACCACAAAATATTCACATCTCAAATACCCCAATCCTTCCCCAATCCTCGTACATTCACATCATCACTACGCCAAACCTCACTCATTCACATCTGGACTATCCCACCACAAAATATTCACATCTCAAATACACCGTACATCCACACCTTGACACAACACCCGAATACAATCAAATTCCAAACATCCAACTTATTTCCCTCATTACCACCAATCTCCTTCAGTCAAGCAGATTGCACGGCTGTTCGTCTCAACTAGACCACCACTGTGTAGAAGTATACCTACCTCGAACAACCGTATCTTTTATTCCCCGTGTATCTAACACACACAACTCGACCTCTGGTTCACATGCATGAATACAACATAGACCTCAGTGGTGTCAGACCGGACGATATTCTCTTACCCTCGGTGACATGCAAATAATGGGTAATGTATAAACGCTTGTATGCCTTCGTGTCAGGATTGGAGCTGTGTATACCATCTCTGAAAGCTATTGACTAACCGTTCAATAAAGAATGCAATATAACTATACCAGTAGCGGATACTAAGAGTAAAATCAGGGGGCACCAATTTCTAGAGCCCATCGATGTAGCGATTGAGATACATTTGAAAAGGAAAGTTATTGAACAAAGTTTTGCCTTAGTAAAATCGCTGGACATGATTAATGTCCAGAAAAGGTTGTTGGTTCAGAAAATATTGCTCTTTCTTTGAAGATGGTCGAAAACACATCCTGTCTCTAACAAAAGGTAGGTAAGAGACGACTAACAGGATCGGGTGGTCAGACTCGCTGACTTGGTTGACACATGTCACACGGATGGTCTAGATCGACGCTCGTGTTGTAAATCACTTTATTGTCTGGTTCAGATTCGATTATTTACAGACCGACGTCTGGAATATTGTTGAATGTGGCGTTAAACAATAAACAAATCAATCTATCGAGTGATGGGTTCAGTATCTAGGTGTGTTTAGAGAGAGTCTTGTCGTTTGTGGCGATGTCGTCGAGTGTAGATCACTCAAGCTGCACCTCGAAAACATCTTGTCTCTAACAAATCATGGGTTCTGTTTGTAGGTGTGCCTGGTGTCGTGTCCGTCGTGGCGCTGTCGTCGAGTGTAGATCAGTCTGGCTCAAGGCACAGTGACAACATAACAATTAGGAGCTTCTTGACAGACGACCTGGGACACTCTTCTCACGTATTATTTCATTTATGGTCATATTTATGACGTCATAAGAAACACTCTGGTCAGGTGGTATGTCAACGTCGGCTGCTTATAGATAGCACGTGTGGATGTGGCCACTTCTAGGTTGTCTTGCATCAATTATGAATCACAACATCCCGCTTATGTCAGCATGGACAGTGCCAGGGTCAGTTAGGATGATTACACTGTCAGCTTCTGGAATATGATTCGGGTTTTGTGGCGTCAAATTACTGATACGACCCGTCAGCAAATCACACGTCTATGACCTGTGCCAGGATACCAGGACCTTATTGACCATGTTCAAGAGTCAGGGAGCTGGGTTTGGAAATTTTGAGTAGTATCAGAATAAGGCCACATCTTATAAATCCACAAGCAGTTGCCATAAGAATAGGAAATCTCTGTGGACGAATATCTGAGTACACCGTATGCATGTGTTCGTGAATCAATATGAGATATGTCAGGTGTCCACGAAAGCACTGCCCGCCCTCCTGATAACAACTGTCACAAACACACGCAAGGGCAAGTAAAGCAGTCACCTAAACCCAAGTCAACATTATAATAAATAATAATAGCAGTTTATTAAGCGCCTGTTTCCTCACACTTTTAATGGCTCCAAGCGATAACATATTATTACACCTGATAACCCAAGCTGCCTGTTAGCTCTGGAAGGTTCAAATAACATGACATATCCCACCGGATGCCCATTTTCTGCTGGGTGAACAGAGGTAATTTTGAACAAACTTATTTGTCTTAGGTAAGACCACTTGTATCACATGTGCTTCGTCGTGCAGCAGGACTGAAGACCTTGAACCTCTCAGGAGCAGACCTGCCAAACATAATCACCCACGAAATCTCTCCAGCCAGCGTTGCATAACTTCAACTCATTTGTGGCTAAGCTCTATATGCACGGGACCACACACCACTACCTAATAGGGAATTGCATCAGCCATAAGGTACGTCACTTATGTGCCCTGCACATATTTCCCCTGCACACATTTCGAAACCTTTCAAAAAGCCCAGAATTTTGTAACTTGCTCAAAACCATTTCAAAGTATCCGCCGTGTGACACTCTTTGACATCTACGTGGAAAGAGAACGCTGGATTGCACTAAATGCCTGAAATGATGGCACCAAAAGCTGGGGGTGTTTCAATTCCGAATCAAGGTTACTGGTAATTTCAACATTGAACTATGAAGGTTATTTCTTTAACAAGCGTTATAATGAAAGTAAGGTGTGACAATGGAGTTAATTGAGTACCGAGCAGTGTTCGAGTGTTTGTACTTGAAAGGTCGTACACCAAAAGAGATCGTGGATCAAATGAAAGCAACTTATGGAAGGATACCCCATTGCATGACGTAGTTAAACTCTGGCATCGCCAGTTTAAATGAGTTTGGAAATCTGTGCAAACTGCTCCCATTCCTGGTCGACCTCAATCAGCCACTGATAAAGACACAGTCCGTCAAGTGGAGACTGCCATTTTCGAAGTTCGCCGTTTTACTGCATGCCAGTTAGTCCTTGATGATAGCTACATAATACGCTGGGGAAAGTGTGTAACTCTTGGTGGATGCTATGTAGAGAAGGACCAATACCTGTGCCAAGGGGGAATCATTACCGAATGGTTGTTGTTTAACGCCGCTGTATTCCAGCTATATGTCGACAGTCAACAAGGAAAGACTTATATGGTTAAGGTTAGCACTATGCCACCAGTCCATTTCACCATTCTTATATTTCCTTTAGAGTTTAGCATCACTGGATTGTCTAGTCCAGACTCGACTATTTACAGACTGGTGTCACGTAGCTTGAATATTGCTGGGTGCGGAATTAAACGACAAATACACGAAACAAAATTTAGCATTTAGCCATCTTCCAATATATATTTCTTCAATATAAAGGCGAAGAATGCAAGTTAAGAAATGAACGGTTTGGGGTTTCCTACTGTATATACGCATCGTATTTTACTGTGCTGCAAACGAGGTCATAAATATTACTGGAAACGTTCCAGAACTCGTTGCCATAAACCTCAGACTCACTGGACCGAGAAAACACATGTCATAATTCTCATAACTTCCTGTCGCGCATGAACCACGTGACACCAGAGAACAATACCACAAATCTTGCTCCTTTCTGAAATTGCCAATTCAGCTGCTCCAGGTTCCTGAAACCAATATTTCGACTTACGTGATGTGTGGAACCAACCCCCCACGTTTAATCACGCAATACAGCGATGTGGCATGCATTGATCAAAACAAAGGACGTTGAACAGAGCGGGGGCGTCAAATGCCGCCAAACACATAAGAAGGTATTAAAAATCCTTCTTGACACAAAAACGGTTTTCTCCGTGCGCCCGATTCCTATTAGCCTTGAAAATGAAGATGTTGAACCATCTGATATTGCCAATATTAAATGGCGTCCCGTGGACTACTATTAGCTTGTTCATCAGAGTTTAACACGCGAAGTATTAATTTGTTATTTCGTCAGTATGTCAGTGGGTCGTGGTGCGACACGGTGAATTTTCAGAGCATCTTCTAGGTAGTGTGCCACTGCAGCGGAAGACTAAACAGATGTTACAGGAAGAGCGAGAGGATCTCACACAGGTTATAATGAGCAGGAATTGTAGTTTAATGCCTCTGATGTGAACCATATGGAGGGTTAACTGTCCCTGTGGTGGGTCGTGTCAAGGGTTAGCTGTCCCTGTGGTGCATCATGTGGAGGGTTAACTGTCTCAGTGGTGGGTCGTGTCAAGGGTGAACTGTCTCTATGATGTGTCGTGTCAAGGGTTAACTGTCTCTGTGGTGTATCATGTAGAGGGTTAACCGTCCATTTTGTGTACCATATGGAGGGTTAACTTCCCCTGTGGTGTATCATGTGGAGGGTTAACTGTCCCTTTTGTGTACCATACTGAGGGTTAATTGTCCCTTTGGTGTATCATGTGGAGGGTTAACCGTCCCTTTTGTGTACCATGTGGAGGGTTAATCTCCCTTTTGTGTACCATATGGAGGGTTAATTGTCCCTGTGGTGTACCATGTGGAGGGTTAATCTCCCTTTTGTGTACCATATTGAGGGTTAATTTCCCTGTGGTGTGCCATGTGGAGGGTAAAGTGTCCTTATGGTTTACCGTGTGGACAGTTAGCTGTCCCTTTGGTGTATCATAGGGGATCAACCGTTCCTGCAGTGTGCCACTTGGAGGATTAACTGTTACTGTCGTGTGTCATGTTCAGGGTTAACTGCCCCTGTGGTGTGTCATGTCAAGGGTTAACTGTCCCTGTGATGTACCGTGTAGATGGTTAACTGTCCCTATGGTGTATCCTATGGAGGGTTAACTGTCCCTGTGGTGTGGCAAGTAGATGGTTAACTGTCCCTGTTGTGTGCCATGTGGAGGGTTAACTGTCACTGACCTGTACCATGTGGAGAGTTAACTACTCTTGTGGTCTTCCAGATGGAGGGTTAACTGTCCCAGTGGTTTACCGTGTAGGCGTGTCTCTGCGGTGTTTCATTGGGGAGCTAACTGCTCCTGCTGTGTGTCACATGGAGGATTAACTGTTACTGTGATGTGTCATGTGGAAGGTTAACGTCCCCTGTGGTGTGACATGTGGAGAGTTAACGGCCCCTGTGGTGTCCCGTGTAGATGGTTAACTGTCCTTATGGTGTGTCATGATGGAGGTTAACTGTCGCTCTGATGTGCCACGTGGAGGTTTTCTGTGGTGTCACATGTAGAGGGTTAACTGCATGTCCAAACAGCGCTGAGTAACAGCATGCACCACACAAAACAGTATCTACAATGAAGCTCATTTCAGACTTGTAACCCTGCTGTCTCTATCATAGGTCGTTAAGACCGGCACATTCCTTCTCATACCTTCCTAAAGTTTTAATGGAGAACCATTAATTTGTTTTCACAAATCATCAGCCGCTAAAAGTATATTGTGAGTGAAGATGGGGAGAGGTTTGGTACCCTCATGCCGGTGTAAGGGGATGTCTCCACGACTCCCAGCATGGTGGTCTACCTTTAGTTTTAGATCTACATTTTGTTGCTCAAATCTGTAATTTATATTCAATCTTGTGATATTCTACTGTCCAACGACAGATTTTGGGATCTGTTTTCCTGTACTTGTCACAACATGCCTGAAAATTGACGATATGACACGCTAATTCGTTTTCTTTCATTCACTCACTCACGCGGACCTCAAAGAAGGCATTCGGTACTTGGGATATTTCATATCAGGACCCCACAGACTGTGACTTTTCCTTGACAGCCACTTAAAAACGAACAAGGTATTCAAATCACAATTAAAAAGGTTTGTTCTGAGCATCTTTCATAAATACAATGGATCATTGTAACTGGTGCTTTTGAATAATTCCAGTTGCTACTTGACTGTCTGAATGACAAATATTCCAGCAGTTTTGTGTGGCACAGAAGAAATGCAGTTTCAGGGTGTTAGCATTTTATGGCACTGACATAATGGATGTGGCAGTTGAGATACGAGCGTGTGAAAGCAGGGAAAGGAGGTGGTCCGGAGACTGGTTCCCCTCTGCAAGATTCCCCTTTGTGATACTGTATCTTAGTATAGCATCTCTGCCTGCATCAGTGGTGATGCGTTTGCACGTATCGGCTTCTTAGAACAAAAGGATGCTTTGCACCATATATTCTCACACTGGCAAAGACGCATTCACACGTGTGCCGTCACTGGTAGTTACACCTGTGTGACTATGCACTCGCCTTTGTGGCTGACATCATTATTGACCAGGGAGCGTTGTGAGAAGTAATCTTAGGAGTAATTGTAAGAGAATTAGTGTCAAATAGGCCAACGTTGGACTGGTGATATTTTACCTGATTTTTTTATATTGTGTCTAACTATTATATCACTTGACACTTAAATAAAATATTTCCCTTCTTCTTCTTCTTCTTCTTCTTCTTCTTCTTCTTCTTCTTCTTCTTCTTCTTCTGCTTCTTCTGCTTCTTCTTCTTCCCCAACATCTTAACAGAGACACGCTGAGGTCGTATTGTACAAGGACACCCTTGGCCTCGTTAAACAATGCGATCTCGGTAGATTGTCTTAAAGCGTTGAAGCGTGGGTTGTCTTAGTGCTCAGGTCGCTTCGTGGAACTGAGCCAAGTGTATCAGGAACACATCTATTTCCAGGTACAAGGCTACAGAGAAATGATCTATCCAGGTGTTCCCCGGGCAGGCAAACGATGATGTTACATACGTATCGATCAACGCAGTCGCTTATATGTCTCCTCAGTGTATAAAATTGTGAATCGAGTACAGAAGTGTTGACATTCCTTCTGCGTAATACAAACGCAGGAACTAGTTCAGTGATGACAACTATCCACTAGCTGACAGTAGACTGCACTGACGATTCCGGCATCGAATAAACATGTGTTCCGGCATCACTTTCAGAACGTACACCAGAGTCTGCGTTTTTATCAGGTTTTGGGTTCATTTGAACGTCAGACATGAAAGTATTCATCAAGTATTAACGTGTTCACCTGAACACCAGGAAATAATGTATTCACCTGAACACCAGATATTAATGCATTCCCCTGAGCACCAGGTAATAATGTATTCACCTGAACACCGGGAATTAATGCATTCAACTGAGCACCAGGTGATAATGTATTCACGTGAACACAAGGCAACAATTTATATATTGGAACACCAGGTAATAATGCATTTACCTGAACTCCAGTAATAATGCATTTACCTTAACACCGGGTAATAATGTATTCACGGGAAAAGAGGTAATAATATATTCATCAGAACACCAGGTAATAATATATTCATCCGAACACCAGGTAATAGTGTATTCTCTTGAACACCAGGTAATAATGTATTTACATGAACACCAAGTAGTGACCCTGCCATCTGCACAACGATTTACTAAATGCATTCATGTATGTGCTACAGTCTATATTTAATGATATATTGCCAATGACATACTGGTGTATTCACCATGGCACCAGGTAAAGGTACATTCAACCATTCTTCAAAAGGTAAAGATACCTTCGCCTTTTTGCAAGGTATTCACCAATTAGAGAATTAGTACAGGATAAAGTTTCTGAGACGCGCTCCTATTAAGACCATGCCCGAAGTACAATTTTCACAACTGTGTCACATGTTACCCGCTCCAGCATGCAGAGAAGTGACCATCTGTCCGCCAGGACAATATCGACCGGTCCTAACATGTGTTCACCTTTGTCAAGTATGGAGTCTATTTACTTATACACCAGTCAACAATGTGCGTATCTAAAATAACGGTACCTACCCATGTGTCCAGTAATTATGTTTGAACACGATCAGGGGTTTGTTGTCAGGAAACTAATTCACCATTATAGAAGAACGCTCTGTATTCAACGGAGCACGAGGTGAAGCCAGTGGTGCTACTCAACGTTAGCGATGACCTACCTGTATTGCAAATAAGCAGGTATTGTCAGCTGTTGTGTGTATACGTTCCAAGGAGACGTGAATGGTATCAAAACGATTTTCTGACAACTGAAAAACAATCATAATTTGGATCATTTGAAATACTTGACTACAGACTGACATAACATTCTTACAGTCAGACTGTCTTTATAATAGTTTACCTTTCGAAATTATGATTGATAGAATCAGATATTACTGATCGTGAGCAACAGATTCTAAATCGCTTAATCATCCTATTATTTCAAGTATAAGATATGTCTATATTTCAAGCATTTAAAATAAAATCGACTTCTCATTTATCAACTAGGATTCGTTTGTCATGTGGAAACCTAGGTTATATTACTCACATGTGAACATTGTAAAGCCTATTTCTGGTGTCCCCGCCGTGATAGTGTTGAAAGCGGTGTAAAACTAATCTCACTTTTATCAAAATGTATTGTCTGGTTGAAAACATATTTTGTAAAAAAAAATAAAGGAAGACTTTTCCGTATATTGACATGTGACTATTCAGCTGAAACTTAATAAATTTCTAGAAATCGGTTTCACGTCGCTTCATATGTATAGTTATTTAAAGTAAGTCAAGTTTTAGGTTACTAACAGTAAGTCATATATCCGATTTTGATACCCCTAGTTAGATAGGATGGTCTTGACTGTGCACCGACAGCTGCTTACATCCTTGGACTCGTAAAAATCTCGGGTAAAACTGGCCTGCAGCAGCCATGCATGCTTGTCGTAAGAGGCGACTACCGGGATAAAATGATCAGACTTGCTGACTTTTTTTACTCATGTCATCGGTTCCCAATTGCGTAGATCGATGATCATGATGTTGATCACCAGACTGTACGGTCCAGACTCGATTATTTACATACCATCGCCATATAGCTGGAATATTGCTGAGTGCTCCAGTTGAAAACACACCAACCTACCAAGCTCAATAGCCTCATCCTCGTTGTTTACACGTGCAACAAATAAACAAACATAAACACCATACGGAGTGAAAAAAAACATTGTCAGCCTATCAGTTTGGATTTTTTTCTACTGACTGCGGTCTGTTGTAATGCGCATAATTATTGTATGTGTCGCCTTGTGATGAAAGCTAAACCGTCATATGATCAACTTACCACACAGCTAAGAAAAAACTGAGGATATTCTTGCACGGACATGAAGGAAGGGTGTAATAGTAATAGTAGCACAATACCATCTTGTTCCCCACGACATATCAGGGGGTCCTCTTGAGCAACAATACCCTTCTGCCTGAGGAATAGGGATCGGAACAGACCCCAAGTACCCATATGATCCCCCTTGAAGATCCGGGTTAAATTTGTCTTCTTAAATTTGTTGACCCATGCTTGTTGACAAAGGCGACTGGCGGGATCGGGTGGTCAGACTAGCTGACTTGGTTAAATCATGTCATCGTATCCCAGCTGTGCAGATCGATGCTCATGACGTTAATCACTGAATCATCTGGTCCTAATTCGATTATTTACAGACATCCGCCATATAGCTGGAATATTGCTGAGTGCGTCATTAAACAATAACCAAACATCATCTTACATCACAGTACCTGCTGACATTCAGTGGCACCTCTGTCAGCAGAGCAGCGTAAGCTCTGCTGAAGGTTCTGTTCCATTACGTTCAGTTTGCCTAAATTTGTGTTTAGTACAGCAAAACTGATCAGATATTGAATTCCAAATATATTATTCGTATGTTAAGGAATCTAACGAAAGTAAATCAAAGGATCCACATTTTACATTCATCTGAATAATTGGGTTTCAGTTATGTGCCCTTTTTTCAAGAGCAAGAAAACCAAAAACAAGAGCACGCCAACTTTTCCTTTCGTGTTAGACGTAACCTTTAATGTAAACAGTATATACCAGGAATAAACGCATAATTATTACCTCCGCCGTTTCGGGTAAATATATTATTTACCCGACGATGCGTCCCATGAAACACTGTCAAAGAACAACACACTTTTCCCTTACGCCTGAATGTTCCATAGCTATCAACAATCTCATCACAATTTCATCAAAGTTCCTAATACGATTACAACAGAGTTCTCATCCCACCAGTCTGTAATCGGTATATCTTATTTGCCTAGGAGGCACCTTCATTGGGTTGTGATACTGTTGTTGCCCACTGATTTAAATGCATCGCCTACCCATCGGTAGTCTATCTTTTAGACCCTAGAGCATTTATTTCTTTTCAGAACATTCCTCCATTTTCACATCTCTTGCAGCCTGTTCTCACCATTGTAGTTTATCTCTTAGACCCTAGAGAATACATAGAAAGGAGTCATGTCTAAAATGTTTCGGCAAGTTTAGATTTTCGTCCGTCTAATTTTAGCTACAGCCTGATTTTAGTTAATTTTCATGTCGTCTTATAATTGTAAATCTGATTCTGAGTAACTGGAATTCTTGGATAAAATGTCAGTCGCTTATCCTCTCCACAGCTCTGTAATTAGGTGAACTTAGGAAAAAAATCTTTGAATTTGCGAAACATTTTTCTCCTATCTGTATTATATGTGAGTGTAGTAATCGATTATTAACCTAAATTTGTTCAATATTTTCTCCTATCTGTATTATATGTAAGTGTAGTAATCGATTATTAACCTAAATTTGTTCAATATTTTCTCATATCTGTATTATATGTGAGTGTAATAATCATTTATTAAACTGAAATTGTTCAATATTTGGTTATATCTGTATTGTGTGAGTGTAATAGCTCAGGGCCCATTACAGTTGTAAAACGTTATACTTCAAGTGTTTTTGCACTGAATATTACTCGTTAATGCATTGAGCCACAAACCTATCACAATATCACGGCTCGGCATCGTGGGTGTGAGTGTAAAAGAACACCGTAAAGAGCGGCTGTGTTAGCCAGGCGTGTTGGTTTGGCCGTCAAGCACGATGAACGTGCTGCAAGCTCAGATAAAATGATCACACGACCCGAACCGGTCATTGTTTGGACAAGAAATAGACACCTCATTTCTGATTGGTCGAACGCTTATCTGAACACGAGAATGCGCGTTGTGTCCGTGCAAGTTTAATTTGTCAGGGGTCTGAATGGAATCAGACATTTATCTTGGATAAAGCTAACAGTAAACTTCCATCAAATAAAATTGCAGCTATATTCAGGTTACAAAGCAGGCTATCAGGTTTGGTTCTGACTTCAGAGTGTAGAACTGGAAGGATCGTCCGCCGATCCCAGCTGTCTCTGAGTAGCGTATCGTGTTGTATTCTTGTTCGAGCTGGTATGACCTTTAATTGTCTAATGGGAAGATGACTATATATAGAATGACATTAGTCCAGATATTTGCGTCGGTCAAACTCCATTTCGTGCACAAACATGTTCTTTATCCGGTCAGTGACATTTCAGGTGTGATAAAAACCTCACCAATAAGTTAGGTTTCCTTTAGGTTACAAGTAAGTCCTTTGAATATATCTGATCCTTTATTGTAGACTTGAAGAAACACACACACACACGCGCGCGCGCGCGCGTACCTACGCACGCACGCACACAAACACACACGCGTACAAATAGCACCTCGTTTAACATAATACAACAGGTGACTTTCTTCTTTCTCAGAAACTGAAAATTACTGTACACTTGCGATTTATGAGAGACTCGCATCGGGTGTATTGGACATTTGTGTTTCAGGGCCTGCATGACACAAAGCTGAAGCACACTGAACATACGAAGGTAAAACAAAATATCTAATATGGTGATATATTTCCCTAAAAGGTTATATGACGATCAAACACAAACTACCTTCCCTCCAGTTTCTGGAGGAATAATCTCGCTGTGGGAGCGTTTGCTCGTAACGACAATTAAGGACTGGGTTCGAGTCCAGAGCCATTATTCTCGAAACGCCCGTTGTCCAAAGAACTCTTAACTTTGATCGTAGCCAATATGTTGTGAAAGGCCCTAAGTTCATAGAGCTAAGAACGTTTCGAGAAAAGTTAGCCGGTTTATCGTAAAATAGTTATATATGTTATGTTAATTTCGAGTGCAAACACCCCCACCCCACCCCCACGTTGCGATATCGTTGCAATATTGCTACAAGTTAAGAGGAACCTGAATGTATCATACCATTGAATAAGTACTATGTTCTCCATATCCTGTTCAGTCCCCAGTTCAGATTTTTGTGTCTTGTAAATGTACATGCACCGTTAATTAAAACTAAACATATTTTTCAATGTCTGGTGCTGTATTTTGAGATATTTTCAAGTAGGTGATATTTGATGCGGAACTGGAGTTGGGTTGTTCAGTTCCCTGTATTCGGTAAAGGTATTGGTTTATTTAGCCCAAATGTGTGTTTTCTTTTAGTTTAAATGCCAAACTGTGCATATTTATACACCCAGTTGCTGTTGTAGACATTGCTATTTAAGACAATATATCGTTACTACGGGCGTCTATGGGGAAAACCTGCAGCTGTCAACGACAAGGGGACATAACTGTGGAGCTAATTGGCGCCACCTATCTGTCATATCGAGAACATTGCAGATGACTCTTGCTCCAGGTCATGCACGACTACATGTGCAGCTTGCAACAGTATCGTTGTGCGCCTACTCCGACAGTCTGCTACAACTGTCACTCGGTAACATAGCGCACGGCTATCGGGAAATTAGTGCGTTAATTATGCAATGTATCTTCCATTAACCACGGCGTGTATGAATGCACAGTTCATACGAACACATTTGTGTTATTAAATCGATCATCTGGGTGTATGGACAACGTTGTTAGGGTTGAAACATGTGGCTGCTTGAATATATTTGCTTGTAATTCCTAACACATGCGATATACGTGTAATATACGTTGTAATGTACAAGTTTGTTGGAAAGTGTTGCCGTGTAATAAACAATTTATATCGATGAAATGAACAACATTGTTGTAGGGCCATGCTGTGTAATAGACAATATACATCAGCAGTAAACATTTTTATATACAACAGTGTAATGTACAACTTTGCTGGAGGATCGTGTCGTGTAATAGACAATATATCGGTGAAATTAACAACATTGTTGATGAGACGTTATGTAAATACAATATACATTAGTGGTATACATTACACAGAGTAATGTACAACTTTGTTAGAGGGCCAAGTCGTCTAATAAACGATGTATATGAATGACATGAACAACATGAGCGGTTACGTACATGCCGTGTGATGAACAACATCAGCGTAACGTACATGCCGTGTGATGAACAACATCAGCGGTTACGTACATGCCGTGTGATGAACAAAATCAGCGTAACGTACATGCCGTGTGATGAACAATATCAGCGTAACGTACATGCCGTGTGATGAACATCAGCGTAATGTACATGCCGTGTGATGAACATCAGCGTAACGTACATGCCGTGTGATGAACATCAGCGTAACGTGGTTGATAGCACAAGCAACGATCCATTCGTCGAGTATCGGGCGTTGTAGCCACCCAATGTTTATGGCATGGCCTTGGCAACAAGCACAAGCTTCTGGGGACCGGATATTTCCCGTAATTTCAGTATGTTTTGTTTGTTGTTTCACGCAGCACTCCGCAATATTCCAGTTATATAACGGCGCTTCGTAAGTAGAATTTCAATCAGACAATCCAGTGACGTGTATCATGTACAGCTGGGATAAGCTGACAAATGTCAACCAAACCAACGAGCCGGACCATCCGAATCCCGTTAGTCGCCTCGTACGACAAGCGTGCGGTACCGAAGGTAACTTTACTCCTTATCTTCAAGGGAGATCATATGGGTACTTGGGATCTGTACCGATCCCTGTTCCTCAGGGAGAAAGATATTGATGTTCAAGAGGACGAGGTGGTATGTCGAGGGGAAGGTGGTATTGTACTACTCTAGCAATTGCATCCTTCGTTCCTGTCAGTGCAAGAATCGCGGTAAAAGTGAAAAAAGATTAAAATGGAAAAGGAAAGGGAAAAGGAGAAAAAGAAATACTTTTTTCATAGTTTATTACGTGTGTACTTCACACTACATAATAATAACAACAGAACAAGCCACACTTGATCTTTTAGAGTACTTCTACCAGATATTGGTCTTTGATGCTGATGTTTTGCTATACATGGATCCATTCCAGCATATCCTCTTGCCACCCTTGTTACTCTCTATGACCTCCATTTTCACAATGACACTAAACGCATTTCTTTATTATTCTTTACTATTTGATACATTCCCAATGAGAAGCCAATGAGAAGCCAATGAGAAGCCAATGAGAAGTCAAAGAGAAGCCAAGAAAACTCATTAGCTACTCACCAATCACTTAAAAAGGTAACTAATCCCTTGTTAATAGTTACCACAATTAGAAGCCAATGAGAAGCCAATGAGAAGCCAATGAGAAGCCATGTTAACTCATTAGGTACTCAGCTACCCATCAAGAACGTCTTAAAATGTCTTGACCAAGTGGTACATGGGGATACAAGAAACACGTTCCCTTGTATAGCACCTACAATCAATGACCAGAATCCAAGCTGGATACTAATGATAATACCACTTCTTATACTTGTAAAACAAAATCTTGGTGCGTTTATTTTGCCAATTATACTCACAACTACATAAAAATATGTTACATACACCGATTTCCCCCTTTATTTCTTTTTTCCCCTTTTTTACCTTATTATTCCGCATTTTTTCTTTCATTTAAGAATGATACCGCTAGTCTTTTCTTAGCTGTGTGGTAAGTTGATCATATGACGGTTTGGCTCTCATCACAAGGCGACACATACAAGAATTATGCGCATTAGAACAGAGCGCAGACAGTAGAAGAAATAAACTGACAGAATGGCAAATGTTTTTTTTCACCCCGTGTGCTGTTTATGTTTGTTTATTTGTTGCGTGCGTAAACACAACGAGGATAACACTATTGAGGTTGGTTGGTGTGTTTCTTTAACGGGTCAGTCAGCGATATTCCAGCGGTAAATTATCGAGTTGACAATCCAGTGATCATCATCATGAGCATCGATATATGGGAAACGATGACTAGTCAGCCAAGTGAGCGAGTCTGACCAACAAGCACGGGTTACTGAAGACCAATTCTAACCCGGATCTTCACGGGTCTTTAGGAGCACTGTTCGATTTTTTATTTGTTTTTTGTTGTTGTTTTTTTCCAAAAAAGCACGGTTTTAATTTATTTGTTTTGTTTTTTCAAAAAAAAAAAAAGCACGGGTTTTTTTTTTTGTTGTTTTTTTTTTTTTAAAAAAAAAAAAGCATGATGAGTGCCTTTGTCACCATACTAACCCGTGAAGATCAGGCTTAGTTTGCTTTTCTGTCACCCATGCTTGTCCGGTACAACTCGTCACATAGCTGGAATATTGCAGAGTGTGGCAAAGACACCAAACATGATACTGTTTGTTTGTTATGAGATTTAATGTTATTATAATCAACCTTTGTACAAATGCTGAGTGTTAGTTGTATTATGTCTTGTAGTGAGTGAATGAGTTTGGTTTGCACCGCTTAACTAATATCCTGGCAATATCACAACAGGGGTCACCTGAATTGAGCGTCGCACATTATATCCATGTGAGGAATCGAACCCGGGTCTTCGGCGTGACGAGCGAACGCTTTAATCACTCGGCTACCCCAGCATCGGTTATGGTGTAGACGCAACGCAAACACAGACATTGAATATAGGGATGTATTTCACGGGGTTGTGCTGACTGGGGATAGATTTTAAAACTGTTTCTTTCCGTGTTCGTCAGGACAAAACTAGCTTCATGATTAAATGAGTGCCAAATGGCACAAACGCATTAAACAATCGATTTCAATCATTTAATTTAAAAGGCACGAAGGCGTCTGGCCATGAATACTCGTCATCCAACACCCTTGGCGACTCAGCTTGTCGTAAGAGGCGACTAACAGGATCGGGTGGTCAGGCTCGCTGACTTGGTTGACACATGTCATCGGTTCCCAATTACGCAGATCGATGCTCATGTTGTTGATCACTGGATTGTCTGGTCCAGACTCGATTATTTACAGACCGCCGCCATATAGCTGTAATATTGCTGAGTGCGGCGTAAAACTAAACTCACTCACTCCAACACCCTTGCTTGACCGCGTAAGGTTAAGTATTGTCCCTGTCGTTGCAGCATTTACACACTGATGTCAACAGGAGAGTGAGTTTAGTTTTACGCCGCATTAGCAACATTCCTACAATATCACCAGATGTGGGCTTCATACATTGTATTCATTTGGGGAATCGAACCCCGGTCTTGGGCGCGACGAACGAACGCTTTAACCAGTAGGCTACAAACTGCCCCCTGTCAAAATGACAACTACTAAAAAGGACATGAGGTCTCAGGAAAGCTGAGTGAGTTTAGTTTTACACCGCTTTTAGCACGGGACACCCCAAAAATGCCATTGATTTGTCATGGCATCCAAAAAAGGTTTCAGACATTGTACCCATGTGTGGAATCCAGCCCGAGTATTCGTCGTGACGAGCGAACGCTTTAACCAGGAAGAGACCCGTGAAAATGCGAGATAGACTAGATCTTCAGCAACCCATGCTTGCCACAAAAGAGGCTATGCTTGTCGTAAGTGGTCATCGACAGGTTAGGATGGTCAGGCTCGCTGACTTGGTTGACACATGTCATCGGTTCCCATTTGTGCAGATCGATGCTCATGTTGTTGATCACTGCACAACCTGGTCCAGACAAGGATTGCATGCTTTGCAGCGTGTTGCAACCTTAAAGGTGTAACAAATGGCCGTCCCCCGACCTGATAGTACTACCACGGGTGACAGCACAGCAGCCAGGATGTCTGGACGTCAAAGGATATCAAACTGTACGGAACAGGTTGAAAGAGGTACGAGAGTCAGGAAACCCGACGTCAGGGTCGACCTACGTCGTCAACATTTCCGTTACCTAAATGTATCCACTTGGTTGTATAGACACTACAGTCTTCTAAACTGGTGTACATTTTCATGCTCTAAAGTCTATTTGTGGACGAGTTATACATATTTGAAAATACAACATTTTCGCAACAGGTTTCTCGTCTATGCGTTTCTTTTTTAGGATAGTATATATCACATGCTGATTAGGGTGGTGGGGCTACATACATATATATTGTTTGTCAGTGAGGTATATGTATGTAACATGCTGATGTTGGTAATACCATGTATGTGTAAATTACCTCTTAATGGGGTATATATATATATATATATATATATATATATATATATATATATACTGAAAGGCAAAAGAAACGTTATATGGAAATTTAAGTATCCATTGAGAACGTTTTAACCTATTATTTCTAAAATAGACACCGGAAGCCTAGTTAGAAGAAAATGAATCGTGATCGTATAGCCTGTATTGCCCAATAAAGCATTGTTTGAGACTGTGCTTAGAAATGTTTTCGTCTGTGGAAAGGGAAGAGTTTGCACAAACACAACACTGAAATCGTGCATTATGTACGCATTTAGGCATGAACTGCCGACTTGAATTGTAATCGCTAACTCTGTTTTCTGAACACAGCAGCGATGGCTAGATTAACAAGCGAGCAACGACATGAGTTCAAATTATCCACTGATACTTAAATGTCATTTCCAATATTACGTTTCTTTTGCCTTTCAGTATATATTACATGCAACATGCGAGTGAGGTCCACTACACAAAGATCCACAGAATTCTGCCACAGATGATGCAGTGTTGTGGATCCCACTTGTGTAGGTTTCATCCGTCGTGCACTTCAGCCGTAGGGGAAACAAACCTGCGGACAGATGGATTATCCCGGTTGAAGACCACATGTTATTGGTCTGACCTTTCTGGAGGGGATCGGTTTGGCATCACACAAAATCGAAGCCATCATACTTTCAGCTGATCGAACGGACTTTGCGATGTAAGGAGACGTGACATGTTTCCATTGCTTTGACTGGCGTTTGGTTTCTGGCTGACTGGGTCATCCAGGGTTCATCCATAGCCATACATCATCAAGATCAGCTTAGAGCCTTTGAACGGCAGTAAGAAGTGATACTCAAGGACATTATGTTTCGGAGTATCTTCTTTCTCTTTCATCAGGTGATCTTAAGGGCAAGAATTTATGGATGTCAACGTCTTTGTTTTGATATAGTCGTATCCATGAAAATATGGAAGATGACATCCATAGATTCTTGCCTTTGAAGATCAGCTTAGTTGCTTAGAACGAGGTGCGTTTTCACGAGATTTCATTAACTTGGATTGTTCAAGAGTTAAAATCCCTGAAAACCAAGGAGGTGAGACCCTTGTCATGACAATTTCATTGTTTCATCAGAATATTCTGCCAACTGTGTTTTAGCACTATTTTCCCCAACAGTGGCACTTAAAAATCGCCCTGGTCTTGCATAACCTTCAATGCTCTGCTTGAACTCTGCTGCCCACCTCTTTACAAGAGAATCATCGCCTGGAGTTCTCACATCTGGGATGACTGGAATGGCCCTTTCCTGCTCCCTGCTGACAGTCAGTTTCATCACCAGAAAATCACTAGCCCCTTTGATACCTAAAAATATGAAACATACACCTTTGTGGATTACAACATCTTGTTTATTACGTTGAGCAACGTTTCGGTGTAGATTGTTACATCGTTTTCAAGCCAAATGTACATCTACATAGAAACGTCGCTCAACGCAATACACTAGTAGTTGTAATCCATAAAGCTGTGTTTCACCAACTTCTAGAATGCCCATTAAACAAGTACCTTTGATCCCTGCAGAGTTATGCTTCTTGCTTTTGCATTTTGGAGAAGGTAGCCTAGTTTAAGTATATCTCTGAACATATGCCAAGTGTTAGACTGTGAAGATTCATTGTGTGTGTGTGTGTGTGTGTGTGTGCGCGCGCGCGCGTGTGTGTCCTGTACTAGTCAGCGTTTCGTCGGTTTTTTAACACTTGTCAAAAGATCCGACCTGCCCTTCTTTTCGCTTTCACCCCGATCTTTAGTACTTGTGATCATCCTTTAACGAACACACATAAAACAGACATGTGTATTTGGAAGTTTTTTTTGGCAACGTCTAGAACATGTCTGCAGTGTACGTCTCAGTCTTCATTTTTGGGTCTGTATTACAAATGTTACTCAAACTAACTTCCGTGCTGCTCTGGAACGTCTTCATTTCTGAAACATTCTATCTGCTGAAAATGATCACAGCGTGTGATGAAATACTCACACTTGTTGCACGTATAACGTATATTTTTTTATTCAGCAACGGCGAGACTTGTGAACGCGCACATTCATACCGAACACAGCAGTACAGAATAATTTTGTCTGGATTTGACAGTGATGGTAAGATTTGTCAAGATAGGGCGTGCAAAATAGCGGATGCAACATTCGGGATTGTGGAAAGTAGCCTCATTTGCAGGGTCACACCTGTTCCACAGATCTGATTATCAGGTACTCTGTAGTAAGTTGGTTGTATATACTTCAGTTGGCGACACTGGGTTGTGTTGAGGGAGCCGCCAGACGCTGAATAGTTATGGTGTATATCTCAGCATCTCCCAACACCTGCTCAGTGTGCAGCTGGATGAGCATCTGCTAAACGTGGGCGTTATGGGCAATACAGATAGATGAACGAGCGACACGTGTCCAGGCTTGTGGCAGATCGATACGACACACTTCAGTGAACATGGTCACGCTACAGTGAACTAGCAGTCAATCACGCTTGCTAAATACATACTGACAAGTGATTTCATCAAGTAATTGATCGCTGGGTGTGGGGACAAGACTGCTTTTCAGTAATTGAAATGAATTTTATTTGCACTCTTTCACGTCAGTTTCGTAGTTGTATTTCTCTCGTGCATATTTGAACCGATCAAAAGCAGTACCTCGGGATTCAATATCTGTTCTTCCAGAGTGGGTGGGGGCAAAGTGGGATAATTAAGTACAGATGACACAAGGGATATGCGTTCTTCATTAAAGTAATTACGTCGTATATGGACTCAGTCAACGTTATCACAGATGACGGTGAAGAAACGTACTTGTCCCCCTAAAAGATGAAAAAATGTGGATAAACTTCTTAATTATGATCGTGTCGAAATGTTCATGTAGATTCTAAACCTTAGAGAATTTGATATGCACCAAAAAGTGGATACAGCTGTACAATGTTTTCTTTATTTCTCCATATTTAGGGTGCAGTTGTGATAATGTCGCTATCATACATCTGGTATATATGTACTAATATGTTGAGCACAGGTCAGTGCCCAGATGTAGCTTTGAGGCGATCATAAACTGGGTGTCAAATCTGAGTCAGTGACGATAACGCTGAATGGGAAAATACTTTCTTCTAAATGGGCCATGCTTGCCGTAAAAGGCATTTACGTTTGTCGTAAGAGGATCGGGTGGTCAGGCTCGCTGACTTGGTTGACATGTCGTCGGTTCCCAATTATGCAGATCGATGCTCATGCTGTTGATCACTGGATTGTCTGGTCCAGACTCAATTTTATACAGACTGCCGCCATATAGCTGGAATATTGCTGAGTGTGGCGTAAAACTAAACTCACTTACTCACTCGTGGGAACAATACGTCCCGCCTTTCTAGAGACAGCTGCAATGTTCATTAGTGCAGCGATGCAGCCTCCATGTTCCACTGTCTCCACGCTTGCATCAGGACCAGATTGGAATCTAACCCGAGTACAGCGAACGCTTTAACCACTCTCTAAACAATCTTCCCTCGTGGGAGGAGACCCGTGGAGATCCGGGGTAGAATAGGTCTTCAGCAACCCATGCTTTGGATTGGACAACACGTGATCAGTTCCCATTTGTGCAGATCGATGCTGTTGATCACCGGATTTTCTGGTCCAGACTCGATTTTTACATATAGCTGAAATATTGTTCAGTGCGGCAAAAACTAAACTCACTCAATAAATGGGCCAAGAGCTTTTGATATATTCTTTTAAGTGTGATTTGATTTTTCCCACTTTGACGCGCGTCCATAGATATACCTTACCCCAGTCGTTTCCGCTCAACACCACACACGGGTATATTTCAGTATGGGCATTAGATCCAATTAATCTTTTAACAGTCATCAGTATATCATGAAAGCTGTTCGGCAAAACAAATAGGTTGGATGTCGTATCCTGGTTAAATGAGGATTATAAATAATGAATCACAGACGAAGTCAATGGCGAGGTACACAATGACACACACAATTAACCCGTCTGTCGGCGCAGCAAGTTATTGACGGTTGGCGCAAGTACGATTTCCAGCTAAATACTACTTATCAGTTGCAGGTCAGTGACAATGAATGGTTAGGGAGCCTGTGGTGGTCGTATCCGCAGCTCCACCTACAAAGTGGAAATCAGGGCCCGCTTGAGCAGGTGCCCGTAGTGACCATTGTTCCAAGAGTCGTGTCACGTTCATCAATCTCGCCATCACGTGTGTACGTCTTGGTTCGTGTTCCAATCGATACTGCCTCAATCTTGTGGCCACTGTAGCGCCTTGTCTAATTTCAGGCCTGGAATAGATGGACGCCATTAATTTGTTGTTGGCTTCTTGAAGGAGAATAATTCTTCCTTCAGGTCTGAATTATTGGATCCAGATTATTGGCTGCAAGTTTGTCCTCCACAGCTTACCTGTCAGTCTCTTTATTTTCATATGTTACTGCAATTACATTGATCGTTTCCTTGAAACCTGCTCATCAACATGGCCTCCAAGGTGTACTACATTCGCCTCTCATGTTCGTACCTGCATGCTGTTTACTGCCTGGGTTCGTCGTGAATGCCACTCGTGTACAGGACAAATGTAAACCTACTTTCGCGTGTTTCGTGGACAAACTGGTAAACAAAATCAGCACATAGAAATATCGGAATGCTTGGGGTTTCTTCGTTTGCAGAGGTAGCCCAAGTCATTTGAAAGGATATAAAGTAGTGATGGTCGATAAGAATGCTTGTAATGCTCGGCATAGAATACCACATCCACATTCAATCAAGAGATATCCAGGGTAGTTCCCGGAAGGCTTTCAACGCACCTAGGTTAAAGTGAGTTGGTGAGTTTAGTTTTACGCCGCACTCAGCAATATTCCAGTTAATGGCGGCGGTCTGTAAATAATCGAGTCTGGACCAGACAATCCAGTGATCAACAGCATGAACATCGATCTGTGCAATTGGGAACCGATGACGTGTCAACCAAGTCAGCAAGCCTGACCACCCTATCCCGTTAGTCGCCTCTAACAAGCAAAGTCGCCTTTTATGGCAAGCATGGGTTGACCTTGGTTAAAATCCCTATGTGGGTATTATTTAGTGTGTTCTTGCTGTGATCACATTTTCAACAGCCAAGATATTTACAATGCGAGATGAAGCGAAATGGGATTTTGCTGCAATTACGTAATGTGCTGTTCCACCTACACGAGCGTGCGTTTAATTCAGTCAATTTGTTTTTCCCCAGAATTCCTAACATGTTTCACTGTTCTAGAATTTTTCCAGTCGCAGAGCCCATTTTGCAATGTTATTAAGACCTAATAAAGCAAGTCCATATTTCCTCTGGTTCTGTATCCCCCATCTCGCTGGCACTCCTTCTCAATTCAAAAGGACCTTTCTGTTTTTGTCATATTTATACATAAATTTAGAGACTGAGCGTTATCTACCAGACACCTGGTGTGAAAGGGTATTACCACATACTAATGTCTTTAGGCATTAACCCCCAAACCTTCTGCTGTTAGTGTAAATGCCAATTGCATTAAGCAATATTCCAGTTATATTTCACTGGTCTGGTCTCTGAAAATGTTTCCATTTAAATGGCAGCCTGGCTTTGGTGGGAATTTGGTGAAGACATATAGGTACCTCTTTCATTCATAATTAACATCATATTACAATTTTTCTGTTTGTTCATACTACTTTACCCATTCAAATAGCTGAACAAACGCATAAGGAACTTATATGAAGGTTTTCTTCCCAAACTAGAGTCCACAGGATGATCTAGATCATGTCTTGGATATCTTATCCAAGCTTGTGCATATCAGTGTGTTTATGCAAGGTGTATCACTTATCCCTTTTGGTGGAGCCGGTAGCTTGCGCAGTGGATAAAGTGTTCGCTTGCCATGCTGAAGATAGGGTTCGATTTCCAACATGGGTACAATGTGTGAAGCCCATTTCGGGTGTCAATTCCAGAATATTGCTAAAAGAGGTGAAAATCTACACTCACTCACCCCTATCACACAGATATATAGTGCATGTGAATGGACGTCCAAGTGCTCACAATTCCAAGAGCTCACAATGTTTGATAGCCAGTGCCTAAAAGGTGAGAAGTTAAATCAACAACCCTCCTGAAGAGAGTTAGTGCTTCTAAAGCTATCAACAAGGTTGCATCAGTATTCATAACTCATTATAGATTTTTTAAGCTCTCTTCGCGCAAAGACAGTTGTAAGAGCCATACATTAACATTGGCTTATGACTTATCTTAGCGCTGAGAGAGCTTAAAAAATCTAGGCCCAGTCGGTTTTTTTTCTTTATGATGGTTAACATGTTCACCAGTGATAACTTTGCCCAACAAATTATCTTACATGTCATGGAGTGTATGAGTGACAGAAGATTAACTCTCCTTTGTGAAGTATTTCAGTTATATCCTGCTGTGTAAGCTTCATGTTGGAGAAAAGTCCAAACAGGGCTTAAATCTTTAGCACTCTGGTAGACCTATGAGGAGGGCTTTGGTGTTAAGAGAATCCTTGACTCCATCCATAATCATTGGTTTCTAGGAGCACATCTATGTTTGAAAGAATGCCACTTTACCCACATATTTCATTCTTGTTCTTTGTGGGTTCAGCTTTATTGTTACATTTGAATGCTTTGTTTGTAACTGACATGGCCCATTAGATGCATTATTGTGTAATTCACATGAAAA
Organism: Haliotis asinina; assembly: GCF_037392515.1. Lineage (NCBI taxonomy): Eukaryota > Metazoa > Mollusca > Gastropoda > Lepetellida > Haliotidae > Haliotis > Haliotis asinina. The sequence goes on along the minus strand of NC_090293.1, from coordinate 22,439,235 downwards.
TAACAGACTACTCACTGATCTCTAAATATGGAATATAGACAATGACTCTGCAACATCCAATATCATTCTTTGAATTGCAGTCTTCATGATTGATTTCATAATGACCCATTCCGTGAATCTGAACACACTTAACGAAAGAAATCTCGAATAAATAATTCTTAAGAACATCTCAATTCATGTGTAAGTTATGTTTCCTGTGGAGCATCTAAGTGGTCACGGTTTTACATTGGATATGTGGTGATTGAGTGAGTAAAAACTGTGAAATGATCCGTATGACAGCCATATGGCGTAGAGAACAGTTCATATACCATATTAAGCGAGTGAGTGAGTTTAGTTTTACGCCGCTTATATATACCATACTGACCAGTCAAAGCTTGTGAAGCCCCAGGATGAGAACAAGAGATCGCGAGTGTGGGAGCTCAATCCCGCCGATGGTTTATTGACATTAAGTCGTAAACACCTCTCACAGGAGGAAGGTAAAGTATAGAGTAAGAGAGAAAAGACATTCATTCCTCCGAGAAAACTTCAAAATTGGTTTTCTAGGTCTATTCCACTATGAGGTAACCGGTGAAAATTATGCGTGGCAAGTAAATGTACAGAAGATCTCACAAAGAAAGGATTTCATTGGACAACTGGATGTTGCCATGACCTAACTGCCAGTACTTATGATGAGTTTGACAGCTATCCAACATGGCCACAGCGGTCAGTGGTAGATTCAACTATAACGCTTGGGTATGTACAAGACTCACTTTAACAATCTCACATAACTTCATTCATTCACGCATCATCAGAACACAATAGGGAGCAATATGCCCCAGATGGCGACAGATACAGACTCACATTGTCAGGGTATATATCAGCAATATAAATGCACTAGTTTTCATAATCTGGCACTCTATTCACACATAATAACTGGTTACACTGTTACCCTGGCGATGTGTGTGTGTCTGTGCCAACCACACTCACAACTGATGGAACACGTCCCACACAACAAAATGTCAAACCTGGTCACAACCAGGCAATCAGAACATGGTTCAAGCAAATCCATTATTTTACACAAATCGTTATGTATCATCCTATGAACCTGTATATTACAAGTTTATGTTTAAGTTAAAAAAAGACGCTATCAACTGAGATATTTTCACAGAGAATAACCTTACAGAATTGTAAATGATTTTTAAAAATATTTCAAAACTTGAGCAACGCTCTGATTAGTTGATTGTGAACAAGGTGACCAATAACATTACACTAAAACCTTCAGTACTGAGAACTAGCATCACTGGCACTAAAGGCTATCCTGATTGGCTAACAGTCACCTGTACTGACCAATTGCAATGGACTAAAACCTGAAGTGCACAATCTAGTCTCAATACTATTTGGGAGATTCACATATCTAAAATTAGGAACAAACCAGAAAAATGGTATGAAACAGAAAAAAGAGCTACAAGCTAAAATATGGGGAATAACAGGAGTATAAAGACTCAACAACAAATCAGTATACAGGTAATACTCCTAAGGTCAGGGACATGTGATTGTTTGCATTATAATGAGTTAGAAATATTCAGTGAACACGTGGATAAATATAAGTAATATTAGTCAAAGTCAAACAAGATTCATAAATAGTCGCATTAACACATGGTTTTCCTTCTTCATCATTTCTCAGCACAGGATGGAATTTATCTGATATGTGTTGCGTAAGTATCTGCATAAAGCTCAGCCAAGATGTACACAGAAGTGACTCAAGAAAATGCGAAACTTTTTCAAAAGTATATGAGACTGACATGTATCGCCTCCTTCTTGTACAAAGCTGAAGCTGAACCGAACAATATTTATATTGCATGATGGCAATCTATAAATGACCAGTGATTGACATCATGCATCATTCCATCTATTTCGGATACTACGATGTGTAGTAAGGTCAATGAGCTTGTTCCTCTGGGACCAATTTCTTAAAACAAACAAACTCTGAGTTTTAACTTAAGGTAAAGTTTTCACTCAAATTTGAGAAGACAGAGGAAAATGCATTTTTCAGATGGAACTGAAAATGATATTAAATTCAAACATAGAAGATGATTTGAATTTGGTGGATTGATTACATAAGTTTCTATTCACTCTTTTATTTTAGAAACTTTCTATTTGTCATACTCAGTTTGAAATTTGAGCAAAGACACAAGTTTGTTTCCAGAAACTGGGGCCTAATCTGGTAAGTCGAAACTTATAACAAGCATGGGTTTCAGAGGACTTAAAATCTAATCAAGAGCGAAGAAATGGCATACATCCCATATGGACATAGCCTACTCATGTCAAGGCAGAGATGTCTGTAACTTAACAGGGCTTGTTCTTGTTCTAAATTTAATAGCTTTTGCAAAATGAAACATCTTTCGTGACTGTATCTCATTCTGACACACTATAACATATACTGCAATATCATAGCAGAACAATGTTCCATGTACTCTGCAGTACGTTCTGCCAAACTGGTCACTTTCTAATCAGAACTCTAGGTTGCCATGACAACCCTGACTAATGACAGTCTGGAGGGAGACCTGTAAATCCTCTGGGTTACCTCCCTTTATTCATGGCTTGTGCACACAGAAGGCACGTACAGACTCCTAATTGACTTGCATTTGCACATTACATTAGTTTCCCTATTTCATAACTTTTAGATAATAATAGCCTGCATGCACTTACACCTTTGATGTTAACTACTACTATTACTTCCTCACCAACACCTGCCTTCTGACAATTTAACAACTGTCTGCAGAAATGAAATGGCTGTACTAATGAAGATGCCTTTCCCCATTACTGTAAAGTTTACAGACCTATAATTAAAAGGTATCCCACAGAAAGGTCACGACAGCATCCACTTGCTGGTTTTACCTGGTGGAATATTACTCCTTGTGGTGAGAGAATAACATGAAATAACTAATATATTTACATCTCACATTTAAACTGCCTTTTTTTCAAAATTTACTTACCTTAACCCCTGAACCTAAGAACCATAAGGAAATGGAACATTTGTGCATTAATAGCTTAATGAACATATCAGATGGCTATAAACATTCCACAGTACCCTTCTTCAATACATTTTGGCTGAGCTTAATATTTAATTGACATAGGGAGCAACATCTAGAAAACATCATCATCATAATCATGAGATGAGACATACACACAAAGAAAAACACTGCAAAGTGTGCATAATAACAGAGACAGAGTTCCAACACAAATACAAACTAAAAGGAGTTTGTCTTTCTCTACCTCGTTAGTGGCATATCACAGATTAAGGAATTCTGGGCTTAGATTTTTGAAGCTCTCTTAGCTCTAAAATAGTTGTAAGCTGATGTTAATGTATGGCACTTATGACTATCTTAGTGCTAAGAGAGCTTCGGAAATCTACGCCCTGGATGTTAGTGACTAGTCAAACAGCTGAGATAAAACATGACTACTAAAATAATCATCACTGACTGGTTGAGTGGAGCTGGTTGAGTGGAGGGGTTGCTATGGCAACAGCTAAGCTGCCAACATCGTCACAGCCATAAAGGAGTGTCTCAAATTTACACCCAAATTTACACAAATCTCTGCAGAGGTACTTATTCTTTACAGATAAAAATGCTCTGAAATCATATTCAAACATTGCACAAATTAGCCAAAGCTCCCAGACATTAAAACTGTGAGGTTGCTTTGGATCAGACCCTACCTTTCTGACTCTTATTCAAAATAAGCAATGCATTTCCCCTGAAAAAAAATACAAAATGAAAAAATGAAAAAATAAAATTTCAGTGGAATCAACTTGAAACACTTTTGTACATATTCATATCATTAGGAAAGATTATTCGCTTGTAAGAAAATGACATCAATAAAACCTTCTACAAAAACTTAGCAAATGGAAAAGAGCATAACAAAACCTTGATCAGTTTTTCAATACTTCTTGAATACAAATTGTGCAACGCTTGTCTTGGTAACGGAACAAACTGTTAAAGGAAATAATAATATAATATTTACACAGTATATAACATGAGATTCATAGAGCATTATGTCTTTATAGACCCTGCTGATGATGAGTAATTGTAAATTCTGAGCAAAGTTGTGTATGAGGATAAGGATTTGATCTTTTCAGTGTTTAATAATTCATACGCCATTTCACTTAGAAATTTACAGAAAAGCCATATCCTCACATTACTTACACACTCCCTAGTATAGCCAAAAGATATTCCTAATATACCTGAACAAAAAATATTTTATGTTTCTGAATTGAAGACATATTGGTAAATGTGCTCAATAAAATGCCATTTTGATATTAATGTATCAACAGCAATGCCATTTAATTGTAAAATAATGTTGCTTAAAAACCTTTCATGTTATTTATGCAGTAATGCTGTATTATCGAATGTTTCATGGTCAGCAATCCTGTTTTAATTTTTTAGTGCTAAATTACACAATTTCCCACAATGTGATTTATGTTGTATTGTTGTATTTCCCCATAACATCACTTCAGTCAGCCCATATTTTCCATAACCCACAATTAAACAGTACAATTTTCGGAGCACTGATAAATAAATTTAGTCCAGAAGACTAATTTTTGGCACAGATTGAATTTGTAGCATGAAATATTTGCGTCCCATATAAATATTTTCTATTCCATCTCAGCAAAATTTATATATTATGATGTATACAAAACAAATAAAACCTGCATACATTGCCATATATTCCAATTCTTTTTAGATCTGTCCATTTTGTGTTCCAAACACTTTGAAAAGACCAAATCCATTAAAAAGATATAAGGTAAAAAACAAATCTCAATTAGCCTTGAGGAAAGTGTCACTGACACATGAGACTAGATATGGGTTCTACAAAAACTCAAAATAACCCTATGATCAACAGCCTTGGTGTAAGTAAAGCAAATCTGTTCCTTCATGATTGGACATAAGGATTCATTATATTAATATACACAGAATATCATCTTTAAGTAATCATTTGCAGTGCCGGCACAAACTTATTCCTTGAGAAGTGCCTTGCTTAACTTATTCTACTGCTATGAATGTTTACTAACATGATGGAAACATTTGTCAGTATATCATAGCTGCGCAAATCAATAACTCATTAACAGTCTGTAGAGTGTGGCTGATCAACAAGACATCAAAGTGGGACTGTGCCACTTGACTACAGGGAAGGAAGGTTCAATCTCTGGACTAGTTCACTCATATCCTGGGGGAGAAGGGAGTCATCACAGACTGGTAGATAGAGGGAGTGGAATACACTCATATCGCATGTGCGGAAGATAAACATAATATACATATCATATATCTCAATAAACAACCCAAATTAATTTCGGAACAAATTTAACAACTTTCCCACCAAGGGTACTGCAATAAAAGTACAGAAAAACAAACAAGTCTGTTTCCAAGCAACAGTAGCCTCCTTAGACCAGCCCAGTCTATTATTACCACATGACCAATTTTAGGCAAAATTAAAAGCTAATCTTAACAAGAAATAACAAGAATTAATTTTCAGGTACAAAATCAAAAAATTTTAGTTCACTGAACTATTGATTAAACATACTTAAATTCTAATTAAAAACTTTATTTGAAATGAACTTTGATGCATTTTATAATTAATTTACTAATACGTAATAAATTGGATAATGCGATGTGTTGCTGAAAGATCAAAGGTTCTGGAAGTACTTTACCAGTGAACAGTTTGGTGCTATCTTGTAGAAGCAAAAACAATGGTATAATGTAAGGGAGTGCTGGTTTTCCATGCTGTAATATCTTGCCCAATGGGCAGCTCTGGGCGGTCAAGGACTGCTATATGTTGGGTGAAGCAGGCTTGAATTATGGCACTATGGTTATCTGGTGCCAGCCTAGTCCTGTACTAGAATTGGCTGATAACAACTTCAGGACAGGAACATGTATCAACACACTAAAACAATAGAAAACCCCTACAAAGTGTCACTTGATAGACTATGTATAGAGAATTCTATCACTGTTACTTGCTGAACAACCTCTCGTTTTGTGTTGCGTTAAAGGGATCCTACTTTACCTGTAAACACCATTACCTTCACATGAAAGATTGGTGTTCTCATATTCTTTACCACCATTTGTTTACCTTTACTAACTAAATGTGTTCTTACATTTGGATAAAGAAGCAACTAGCATTCATTGACTACCAATATGACTATCATGGTTTAATGAGTGAATTTAGTTTTACAGCACTTTTAGCAATATTCAAGCAATATCAAGGCAGGGACACCAGAAATGTATCATGCTTTAAATCACCAAATGCACTGTTGTTCCAATGACAGAGCCGTCATTTTCTTTGAGTTTATATTTCCATTGTTTAATCATCTCCGTTCAATATTTACAAGAATGCAATTACAAACTAGCAGAGACCAGTCGCATATTGCTGGTTGCCATGGATACCAATCTGCAAGGGCCCAGGAGAGAGAATATCCAAAACAAGAGGCTGTTCAATTGAGACTGTGACTGATGTTCATACAAAAGAACACAAAATATCTCCTACATAAGTAGCAGAATATAGGCACGTATCACACGTCTCAGACTCAAGGCAGAATAGCAGTCATCTCCCAAACTCTCAAATCATTTAGGGACAGGAACAGGTTCCCATTTCATACCATATATAACAAGTGACCTGACTTCTAGAAAAGCTAAGTCCAAGTGGTGTTGTTGATCAGAAATGATAGAGAATTTCTAAAAAATCCTAACTCTGAATGAGTAAGAATAAATAACAATATCATATCTTGAAAAGTAAAGGCTCTGCAAATATGGACAAAACATTGCCTTAACACAGGAAGTATTGGAGAAGGAGAGGCACACTGTGCATCTATCTGAGAGGAAATATAAAAAATCCTCAGAGACATTTGTCTTATTTAAGTATAAATTGTAAAACTGATTCCTTTGTTTCAATTTGCACTTAATGCTCAAAAATAAGAAAGGAGGCATTGTGCTACATCCAGAAGTAAGGCTTAGAGACACTGGAAAAAACGAGGTACCTCTAATAGCAACTTGAAGGAAATCTTACATAGATTCAATTCTTTAACCAGTACTTAAAGCCTGATGCATTATGATGTGACATAATATAAAGAAATAAAAATAAGTTAATTGAGATGTTTTAACAGATATTTTAAAATCATTATTCAAGTTTAATCCTAATTCTTTGAATTTCAGTCTCCAAAATATTCTCTGAGCATTTTCTATGTGAAATGAAACAATTCTAAGTGAAATCTCCCTTCCTCTAATAACGGTCACATCAAGCAGAGAAGGTCTGCTACTATATCTCCAGATAAAGGTGTAAAAACTTAACTTGTACATACATACTACATGGGAACATGAAGATATTACACCGTCATTCTCCAAGCAATGCTAAGTGAGTCTCAACGTAACAGTTCATCACTCAGTCCTTGTAAACAGTGGAAAAATAGGATACATGAAACCACCCCTGACAGGGCTGAATCCTTGTCTGTTGCCTGCCTGAATAGCTCATGTTGGGACAATCTCATGCAAATCAGACCTCATTGCTCTGGACTGTTACACAAATGCCTGAGGTCATCCCCGTACAGGTGACATCAGAGCAACCTTTCATGTGACTAATCATAGCTTTACATATGATGTTGTGAAACTGGAAGGGTGGATGTTTTCTAATCATGTAACCATGAAAATGAAAACATGAGGCATTCAGAACAAGAGTCTCTAAAACTGATTCTTCATGCAAGACATCATCCCTTGTACTTCAATATGACTTGCGTATGAAATGGAAGAGACTTCACAAATCTGCTGGGAACAACTGGCTTATAAATTAGACATTTAGACATTGATCTGACATTCCAGAATTTACTTGTGCTCAGTTTTCAGATTTTGAAAATCAAGAATTTCCATTTTGAAACTAGTTCTTAAAATTCGGCTATCTATTAGACATTCCAAAGTATTCTTGTGTAGGTTTCATGTTTTGCATCAGAAACTTTGTCCAAAACAGTTTCAAAGGACAGTGGGAGCTACCATTTTGAAACTAGTTCCATGAAGCTCAAACCTCCCCCCCCCCCCCGTATTCGGATTGCCAGATGTTGACTACCTGCTATTCATTTCACTTGCACAATGGTTGTTCTGACATGGCCTGAAGCGGGACAACCTAAGATCTTTGGCATAGCAGTAGGGAGTAGAAGGTCTGTATTACCCGAGATTCTTACATTTATAAGAGGGATTCACAAATCAATGAAAATGAATTGATGTGCCTGTATGTTCCTGGTGAAATAAAAACATGTTTGCGAAAAAGTACATTTTTTCATATTTTTCTGTTTCACTGTTCACAAGTACACCTACTGACTTACAGTAGGAACAAACTCATGCATGAAGTAACCTTCAATTACTTGTCATGTTACAACTGAAATATATTGTAAAAAATATCTGATGGTCTTATTGGTGGTTGTTCATGCATGCATTAAATCAGAAAATGGAATTATAATGCTTTATATGTTTGTATGTCCATGTATCAAGCACACACTGGAACATAAATAAATGTGAGTTGGCAAGTCAAGGTTGCCCCTGTTACTGAAATTAAGCATGGCACTATTTGGATTCTAGTTTGTTCTTTGGAGATATATGCTTGAAAATACTTTCTTTTCTGGGTGAGTGCATGAGTGAATTTAGTTTTATGCTGCATTTAGCAATATTCCAGCAAAATCACAGCAGGAAACACCACCCATAGCGCCCAAGAGGGGAATCACACCTGGGCCGGCTTGATGAGCATATACCTTAACCACTAGACTACCCCACTGCCCCCTTTATTTCTAAATTTTATTCTAATGCCCGTCAAATGACCTTATCCAGTTCACTCTTGTATGATCCAGGCACATATAGCACTTGTACAATATTTTTTTAAGTAGCATACATTGATCACATTCTTTAAGTATGCGTTTCTTGCTAATAAAACAAGCAGCCTTTTGATCAATGCGATAAAGTATAACAATATGGTGGACCAGTAAAAACAGAAATATACCATTGGGCTATTAAAATATAACTGCTTGTATGTTAAAATGATCTGAAAACAAGTGGTGTATGCTGATGTTAAAGTCTGTTACAAACTTGACCTGTATGTAGTAAAACTTTTGCCTTCAGCATGAAAACCTATGTTCTGTCTTTAAGTGACACTACTGTGCTTGGCATACTGACCTGACTGTAAAAATGTTAAAATTTATCACATCTTCAGAATAAGAAAATACTTTTAAAACAATGCAGGCATCATCCAGTTCTCATGGCAAGGAATCCCTCACAGTGTCCCTGAACTATTCTGGCACCTACAGAGAGATAGCGCCGAGGCCAATATGGGTACTACTGGCCCATCATGAATACAAGGTCATGTGACATGCTACTTGTTGCCGGCGAGCTGAGCGCACAGGTCTTTAGTGCAACCAGAGGGTGATGAGGCATAGCTGCATGGATGCCGACGGTGACAGGTCTGTTTGACGATTGCCTCACCAGAACTTGTTTCAGACTGGCTACATGGGAACGTTTTCCTGATTGGCTATGGTGTACTGGCTACAGAAACTTCGGACTTTCTACACAAGTATCGTATAAACTTGTGAAATACTGAACACAGCACCACCTACAGACAGCAGCCAAGGGGGATAACTCTATCTTTGTGCAGGTGGAAGAGGGCAAGAAATCTGCATAAATTAGCTGATATCACTGACATGTAGAATGCAGATAGCACAGGCATTACCTCTACTGGGAGGGTGTAAGGTAAAGGTTGAAGACATGAAAAGAGTCTAATCTGGTCAAAAGGGGCTTTGAAACTCTTACAGGGTAGCAGTTGTATTAAATTTCATCCTTTAGGAATTTTTCAGTCAAATTGGCTTACTTTAGCAAGATGTTTCCAGGTAATAATTACCAATGGCAACAGATTTTTAAGCAAAAGCCATTTTGGATATGTGCCAAGTATTCTTTTGTATGCAACACTGCAGGCTCTCTACATACAGCTAGAAATTAAGTACGGCTGGAATGTTTAAACTGGAGAAATATGTACAGATCTGGTAGGAAATGAGGTGACACTATCACCAAATTCACATGTATATATATATGCACACATATATATATCATTCATGAGTGAACCCAAGCTGCTGGATGCTACAAGACAATATACATAGCTCAGTGAAGTGGAGTGTCGCATGCAGTGGCTGAAGTTATCCCCCTTGACTGGCATCGCTGCACACTACTACTTGCCAGACGGCTATCACCATTGGCTATGACTGTTCTAGGTATAGCATGCATTCTTGTAGAAATATCAGAGTAGATGGCTCTAATTCGACCCTGCACAGTATGTGATGTCAGATAACATTGTCTACATGATGTACATATGTATAGCTACGAGATCTGAAGGAGTGAGATAACAATGCATAGAGTCGTGCCTAGGAAGGCAGAGGACATTGGACACATGACGCATCCACTAGCTCCGCTACATACTATATTCCTGACCAATGATTCAATGTAACACACATTACCACCGTCAAGAAATAAACTCACTAGTCTATGTGTCTGCACTTCTCAAGAGGTTCATAAACTGTAATTAAACTGTTAATATGTAAAAATATGTAAAACAATAACAACGGTTTTCACAGTATACACATACACATGAATCGGAAAGAGCAAAACCAAGAGTCTCAATTGGCCAACAATGAAGGGAATTGAGCTACAGAACAATTTGGCTCACGTTAGTGTCCAACCTTAAGATATATAACCTAGAAATAAATGTTGCCATGACACCTGTATGAAACAGTGGAGAGCTAGCCTGGGGAATAACCCAGACTGGAAGTTCACACAGGTATATTATCACATTACCACCAGGATCACGCTGTCAATCTTTCCGCTTGTCTTTCTGTCCAGCCAGAGGTACTTGTATCTGTCCACTGGCTATGCTTCAATCCGGGTGATAGCAGGGAATGGTATGGTATAAAGGCAGGACCGTTTTCACATCACACACCAAATAGCCCCATTATATATGGAACCGTATCCACACTCCTTGGGTATATACGTAACACACACTACTCCATAGGTGTTATTCAGATATATATATATATATATATCCTGCCTTGTTTCACACATAACCATTCCAATTGGAAGAGACATTTTCACCCCACAACTGTATAACAGTGAAAATTTCCAGTGCGGAACCAAGGCTTGAAATCATATCAGCCTTGGATCATAATATCCTGTGCATATAGCTTGTCCCCCTGAGACTTGGTCAAAGAAAATGAGAAAATTGCATAAAATCTGACTGATCATTGTTTAGCAGTCGACCCTCTGTATGCAGAGAGAGGAGCCCTCTGAATGGTTGAAAGGGACACAGAAACCCAATGATTTGTTGGTTGGGACACAGAAACCCTCTGAGTGGTTGTTGGGACATGGATCACCTCTGATTGGGTAATAGGGAGACTGCAACCCCTCTGATTGGTTAATAGGGACACAGGAAACCCTCCTTTGGCTGTAACTGGTACACAACAACCCCTTTGTGGCTGTATATAAGTTGTTATAATACGGTTATAATCATCCATCGTAACACATAGCCCTGAAAACTGCCCACTGGTTGGATGTTGAGTTGATGCCTGAACTGTGATTGGTTGTTGGTTAATAGGCCATCTGATTGGTTGTTGCTGACTGGCTTGCCTCCCACTTGGTTGCTGTAGTTGACTGGCTGGTGTCTTCATTGGTGTTGCTGATGATCTGGCCATGTGATTGGTTGAGGGATGGGTGCCTGGAGATATTCCTTGCCAATCTCTTGGTCATCTTGTCCATAATACTGTAAAAAGAGATTAAGAGATGTCACAAAATGAATTCCATTAGAAACAAACATTTAACAAAATTCCTTTGAGAAGTCTTTCACTCCTACTCCCCAATCCACAAAATGTTCGTAGCACTATGCCATTTGTAAGCCAATGATAAGAGTAGAGAGAGACGATGGACATGGACTTACAGTTGCTGGTATGTGAAATCCTGTTCATGTGAACTGTATTGATGTCACCTACATTGTTCTGAGTAACACATCTCTGCTCATATGAGTCAGAGTAAAGAAATGTTCCTTTCCACAACAATAACAGATGGCTCACGTACTAACTGAATGTCTCGTGTGTGGGAAACCTAACTAACATTGGTATGACAAGCTGAGTGTTAAGTGAGTGAATTAGTTTAGTTTTATGCTGCAATATTCCAGCTATATGGTGGCGGTCTGTAAATAATCGAGTCTGGACCACACATTTCAGTGATCAACAACTTGAGCATCAACCGATGACCTGTGTCAATCTAGTCAGCTAGTCACCCGATCCTATTAGTTGCCTCTTACGACAAGCAGAGTTACCTCTAATAGCAAGCAGAGTTACCTCTAATGGCAAGCATGGGTGGCTGCAGGCCTATTCTACCCTGGATCTTCCCGCGTCAGTTGAGTATTAAGACTGTCAAAACTCATACACATATTTGGAGAATTGAGCTGTATCGATTCTTGAATTTGTTAGTCATGATCATTAGAACAGAAAATTCCTGAATTTGTACAAATGTGTGTTTATCACTTGAATTGGGTATTATTTATCAAAACAAGATCTGACATGCTGAAAACAGTACTCAGTAGGATGTAATTTGATGGTAACATGGTCTCTGATCATTGTCATGATAAATTCACTCTGTCACCATGGTCAAAACATGTCAAATAATTATTTTGTCATCGTTTCACTGACTAGGGAGGCAACAACGCCTCAGCAACTTACAATGATACTACCATGTTTTACAATAATGGAAATGGTGACCTTGACCTATGACTGACCTTGACCAAACCTTCCGTAGGTACATATACTTATGACATCAATGTCAGTTCATGATCTTAATGAGTTGTCAAATATACCATCTTCAAGTGCCTGACTATTGATGTATACTCTGTAAACTAATGTTCACAGTCACAAAATGGTGGCTCACTCACTCACTATATTATGCAAAGGTCCCCTACCATGATATCGCTGGAAAACTGATAAAGGTGCCACAAAACCAAACTTACTCACAAAATGGTCAAAAAAATTTATACAATATTCCAATATTATTGCCAATGGTGAAGTGTAAACCATATCTTGATAACAATTTAAGGTGCTTCAGTAAGGAGTTTAATAATTCATGTTGTCTACAATTAATATTATGTGAGAACAGGCACACAAAGATGAGTTGAGTACGTCACATAAATCACAGAAAATTATGGCTCATGAAAACCCCCAAAATAACAAAGTGACATTGTCTGACCTTCACAACTTCAATTGATTTCCCCTTCTAATGGCACAATCTGACATATACATTCTGTCAGTGAAACATGTTTTTAATGGAAAGCAGCCTAGCCTCAATATTTGACTTATAACAGCTGGCAAGGCATTAGCAGTATATACTGCAGTGATCAATACCCACAATTCTTGTTGCATTTTCAGATATATACCATCTCTTCTGAACACTATAATCAATAGGAAAATCATGTGTACTCTTAACAAGTTAGTGAGTGGAATTCAGCTGTCAGATTTATTTGAGCCTAAAGTCATGGTACAAATGCACACATACTGAATAGTGAGAAAGGTTCACATTGTGTAGAATTTGGGATTTGATCCTAGATATTTTTAGTTGATCCTGAATTGGCAAAGGGAAATAACTTTATTGGGAAATCAAACTGTGTCAAGACGTTTGGCATTTCCTTGTTATGAGGTTTCTTGTTTATGGAGTTATTTGAAGTTTTGATCTGTTGGCCTGCACTCTGTTCAATAAAGCAATCTTTAGTGCAATGACTTCTGTAAGCCTCTGTTGAAGTAGGGGAGTTACTAAGTCCTCAGCACCATGATTCTTTGCAGAACCGGCCTAGGTCACACAAACCTCGGACAGATGAACTCAGAATCACAAAGTCCCATTTCATTTCCATCCAACCCACGAAACAGTCTGTGGCCAAATCCTTTTCTTCCACCAGTCAAAACATGCCTTTGGCAACATTTAAACAAGATTTTACACATCAGCATTCATACTTTCTGTCAACTAAATTTACAAGTGTGAAAAATACCATGCAAGCCTGGGTCCTCTGGCTAGAGCTTGAATGTACCTTTACTGATGAAATACAATTCATCTAAAAGACCTAATTGTGTTCGGCCATTTTCCTGCAGCAAGCATTGCTGACGAGGCATAAATGAACACATCTTGTGTGCGACTGTATGAAGTGATCACTCACTGGATTACAGGCTGCGCTACAGGCTAGAATATATAATTACATTACCTATCAGCAAGGGACGGGACTGTATAATCATATTATCCATCACCCAATGCTATCTAGAAGCGTCAGCCAGTGCTAGTCTCTGGGGTGGGTCCACTGAGTAGAGGTACATTTTGAGAAGAGGGTTTCAGATGATGTAAGCGAGCTGGGTTTGAAGAATATTTCAGTTATATGATGACATGCCAACTATATGTTGCAGATATCAAAGTATCAATTCAGTATCAATTATTATTCCAGTAATACAATATGTGTACATGTGTTGACAGAAAATTTCAGTTATATGATGACATGCCAACTATATGTTGCAGATATCAAAGTATCAATTCAGTATCAATTATTATTCCAGTAATACAACATGTGTACATGTGTTGACAGAAAATTTCAGGATGGACTTGAACCTTTAACCAGCACCCCTGGACATACCTTGAGATATAATGACTCTTTCAAATAGTATGAAGCATGTTTGTGACCTTGTCATCCACACACCGCAGCCATATCTGTATGGCTTCTACCAACTGAATAACCTTTTCTGTCTAAGTATGTCGAGGGATTATTTACAGAAATATGTATTGTCTGTTACGCATCTTGCTCAGTCTCTGGATTGTCTTTTTCAGACTTCTAATACAAAGTTTAAGCATTTATTTCTCCAACAAAATGAGTCAATATTGTATTTCCAGAATGAGCAATGATGTTCCTGACCTTTCCACGACCTCCCCAAAACATACAGCACAAACATATTTGTAGGTGGAGTGTTAATGTTCATGAAGTTCAATGGACGTAACAAAAACAGAAAAAGCTCCAGCACACAATTTCAATTCCCAAAATTCTATATGGCTTGAGAGTCACAACCTTATCAAACAGGGGAGAAGGACTTCTTAGTGTAATAATATTGGGGGATTTGAATATATCCAAATGAGCAAGTTACACAGCGTTCAATATAAGCAAAGGGTTCAAGTAATTACATACGCCATACCTGGTTAAGTAATAAAACATTGCTCGTGTTTCATAATGTATCAACAAGAGCTAGTGGCACACGCATGCTTTGAGACGCATTAGCTAATGTACTGAGCACTCCGATGGCCATGTGCATGCCACATCATGAGCACCTAACTCCATTGCATGCTCCATGAAGGCTCTTCTACCATATTTCTAAAAGCTTGCTTCATGAGGGCTCTTCTACCATATCTCTGAAAGCATGCTTCATGAGGGCTCTTCTACCATATCTCTGAAAGCATGCTTCATGGGGGCTCTTCTATCATATCTCTAAAAGCTTGCTTCATGAGGGCTCTTCTACCATATCTCTAAAAGCTTGCTTCATGAGGGCTCTTCTACCATATCTCTCTAAAAGCTTGCTTCATGAGGGCTTTTCTACCATATCTCTAAAACTTCAACCTATAGCATTTCAGTACATTTTATTACATTCAATTGGGTATGGTCAGGAAGCCTAATGGTTAAGGTGTTCATCAAATTGGGTTTGATTCCCACACGGAAAGACCTTTTCTGTGTGAAGCCGTGTCTGGTATCCTTTGCCATTATAATGATGGTTAAAGTCAGTTTATTACCTATGAGGGGCTCATATTTTTCATATGATGCCCTAGGGCAAAATATCACTTTGTCATGGTGAGGTGACATCATGAACGATGCTGTGACATCACGTTTCTCCTGTGGCATTGTGTTCTACATGCCGCGACGACTGGTAGCCAGCCTGTTTGATGAAAGTAGATGTGGGGTCATTTTCCTCAATTTGACGACTTTAGTAATATACAGAATATCATATTTGAGCCCATAACATACCATGTTCATTACATTCATGCCTGAATATTGGTATATCATTTGCTCTTGCTCTGGAAATACTAACAGTTAGGCACTCGTGTTGTAAGCATAGTACGACATGGGCACTCATATAATATCCTCTATATAACATCTGAAAAACTGATGGATTTGTTAAACTTAACTGATAATAATCAGTAGTCAGGCATTCAAGGCTTTAAGTCAATTCTTTCTTTAAGTGTCTTTTCTGAACATCAAATTGGATAGGGTACATATTGTTGAAACTTAAATATGGAACTAAAATCTTTGAAATTTGAATACACATCTTCTCAAGATATATAACTGTTGTTCAAATTTCTATCACCTGCCTTCCATAACAGCCAGATATAATCAATGTAATGGGTAATTCCTACCTACTGACAGACTGTCTGGTGTGTAACCAGAGCCGTTATGCTTGTGTTTGGGCAATCAATTAGACTAGCATGTGAAATAAACCAACAATATGGTAAATACTTGCCCAGTCTGCATTGGTTAAATGGCAGCTCGCTGTTTCTGTCTGCCAATGTATTGATACAATGAGAACTGTGACATCAACATGCACTATACCGCTATTGCGCCCATAATCAAACTTAGACTGACTGTACATGATAAATTGGCAATCTGTTGAATGACAAGTAGTCAATGTGAGCCCCACTATTGTGTATTTTCTCAATTAACAGTCCTCCACAATCTTGACAGGCGCATCGGGAAGAAATCCTACAATCCAAGTTTAACATTTCTTCCCAAAACTTCAATCCTATCTCCTCACAATCTCATTCTTTATCCACCAAAGAAGCAAATAACTTTAAAGACAAAAAAATTTGAAAAAGCTCAGAATCAAATCAAAATCTGAGTACCAGAACAATCTTATTGGTACTTGAGTGTGTAGAAAGTTTAGTCAAGTAGGCATTGCAAATATCAGACATGATGACCGAAAAAATATGATGCCGTTTTGTCTATCAATTAAGCCTCAGATGACCACCATGTAGAGTTTAAAAATTTGTAGCTGGGCACTGCATCCTTTCTAAGACTTCTTAATTAATCCCCTGAAGATCTGCAAGCCATACCTGACCACCAAGTTGAATTTCAACATTAAGGCCAGGAACTGCATCCTTTCATGGATTAAACGTAAGAAATTAGTGAAACTATCTCTGACTTCCATGTAGAGTAGCAAAATTTGTGAAGCTTTTTCTTGGTTTCTTGATTAAACCCCTGAAATACTACGAAGAAATATCCCGATTGTTAATACACCAATATTTCATGGAGATGTAGCCCTGCCTAAAAAGCAGAAACATCAGCTGGAAGATACACATATATGCAAATGTTCAAAGGATGCACTTAAGAATAGCAAGGACACAAAATACCTCAAACACAAATTAAAAATAATATGCCAAATCAGAACAACCTAACATTGAGATCTGGCTACACTTGAGAAATCAATAATCGTCTTCATCTGCAATTACAATTCTTGAAACAAGTCACCCTAAGAACCTTCACATTTCCCATCTCTCTCAACATGGTCCCTGTAACACGGAACACACATTAGAGGAGGTATGCAGGATAAATGCGTATCATGGCCTTCCTGCTGCTACAGTCAAGAGATGGGCGGATGCCACTGCAGATGGTCCTGCTGGTTCTAGCCTCTGTTTGGTGGATGCCATTACAGAGGGTTATAGAGCCATCTGGTGACCTGAACTCGGTAGGGACTGCCCACTGAGAGTGCCTGCAGGGGCTTCTCTACTGAATTATGCAATGTCTTGGTGCCAGATTATCATTGTCAGTCATGGCAGATTCACCTGAATGGGTTGTTTGTTCAGCGCTTGCTATAACTCTCAAGTAACATGCTTAGGCTGGCATCAACGTAAACCATACCCAGGTTATCACCATAGTGTGATCTTGATATTTCTGTGTTTGCTTTCGTGATACCTATGTCATTGATCCTGGAAATTTGCTGCAATGCTTTACTTTTTTAGGAGGGGCCCTGCATGATCCTTTTCAATTATTTCAGTATAAGTTTTTGAAGCCACGTGTGAGGGCCCATACACCACTGCCAAACCTTGTCACAAATGAACTTATTATGTGAACAGATAATTGTTGAGGCAATACGTGAAAGAAGACATATTATTGACATTTAAAACATGGTGCCTTAGTACTGATCATTATATAAATGCTCTTTCTTCACAAGCACTTCTAGTAAACCCTCTGACATGATCTCTGTTGATATCAAATTTTCATGTTTATTGTCATTTTTGTGCTGTGAATACTACAAATCATATGGACAAGGGTTTCAAAATTGATGGCACTGAAGAACATTCCCAAATTTAGAAATGACACAGAAAGGACTAAATGTCATAAAAATCTAATCAATGACCTTCGATTAAATCATGGAAACTTAATAATATGGACTTACAATAAGGAACACAAGCATCCACATGTCCTTGTTTATCTTAACATGTAAAAACATCATTGTAAGACTTCTCTCAATGGCATTCTAGAAGTTGACGAGAGGAAGAATGAGGAAAATTTTTATGGATATACAAGTTCTTTACTCTGTAAAGGCAATGACAAACCTATGTTGAAATGTTGCCTTTACAGAATAAAGAACTTGCATACCCACAAAAATTGTCCTCCTTCTTCATCATTGCAAAGGCTAAAAGAATGAGTTCTTCTGACAAGAAGATTCACTGACAAGGAAGGATGTTTGCCCTTTAACAGAAAGCCATATCTAGAGACAGTCAATAGCTTAATGATTAATACATAACCGACTGTAATTTATGGTTTTTAGAGTGTAAGAATAGAAACCGAGTCTCTTTAAGTGAAAGGGCAAAACAAACCTCTGTACATAAATATGGATGTTGAAAGGCCTTGGAAACTAATCAGCTTTCAAATTGGCATTTACTCCAGGGTACGAACAACACAATAAATATTTATGAAAATGATAGTTTGAAAAATATAACTGATAGCACTGATTTTCAAACTGACTCTTCATGCACATCTTTCAGTTAAGCCACTAAAATCCTAATCATGTACTTTCATTTGTTTGCAAGAAAAGTCACACAAGAACAAACACCACACACAAATACAATCAAGGTTCAAAGGTCATACTTGTGAAAAAACTAATTCATGATATGAGTTCAGGTACTGTTTGGTATCACGACCGATAACATTGATGCATAATAATGATTTCTTCAACTTAATAAGTCATCAGAAGATGACATATCCCCCCAGCCCCCACATACTGGAAAGGACAAATCATCTGACACTTACTTGATGTTTTTTTAAGACTAAGTTAGAATCATTTCCATGGAAATAACAAAAAAATATAAATGTCATATATCTGTAAGCAGGAAAAAGGCACTATTTCAAAATCAGTATCATATATCTGCCAATATCTGTTGAAAGATATTAAACAGATTTTGATTTGTGCTCTGGAAATGCAGCCCATCCCTCCCTTTAGAGACTAAGTCCAAATCGTTCCCATTGAAAATGGGAAAAAATACAAATGCCAAAACTCACTGGTCATATTGGACTTGTTAGCAGTGCATGTACATTTGCTGGACACATAAAATAACATCTAAATTCTCCTTAGTCTCCTTTTAACAGACTAGTGGATACTTTTATATTATCTTTAAAAAATAAAGCTTATAACAGCCATATTCAATCTTTTTCAAATATTCCAATATTCTAACCTTAGTCACTAAGAAAATTACAAGAGTTGAAGGTTGTCTATTTGGCAATCCCCAAATGGTTCAGAGTTTTCATTACTGTTTCAGAATGTGTTCGTAGCCATTTAGCTTCCACCAAAGAGCAGCATTTTTCTTCTAAAGCGTACCATGAAGATCTCATATCTGGGTTAATTAACAAACCATTGATCTTCAAGTCATGGGTATCTATGTGCAAACAATTTCTCCCATGGCTGCTACATCGACAAATCAATGACATAGCCTCCCAACTTACATGGTACTCTGCCCAGGCCAAAATAGCTTCCACCAATCTTTTAGCCAATCGTATTGATTGTCTAAATCTACCATTTCACAGGCTTGAGAATGCAAATAGTACAATATATTCTCATGCAAAATAATCTTGCTGTAAGCCTGTGCTACTAATCAACTAATACTACATTATTGGTGCTGCGCTGGGCGGACACAAACATACATGCCGAGGCTATTCTGGCGACTAGTATTCTTGTGTCTAATTTCATACAAAATCAATATTTCACACTGTCAGATCCGTGGTGCTGTGTTGCTCGCGATTATTTCGTTAATGCTGTGACTCGCTAAATTTGCTGTAACTAATTGCCTGATTGCTTGCAAAGATCATACACCTTTTAAATTTGCTCATTTACACAAACCATTTCATGGCTTTGGAAGGAATATTCAATATTCAATATCCATGACCCAAGAAATGAGAACATTTCATTGCCATCTATTCAATCACTTTACCAACATATAGAATCTGTACACAGAAGGGGGGCATTTTCTCTCCGGAAATGCAATCTTTCAAATCTCATTCAAGTGGGTCATTCATACTTCTTTCTCGGAATGATTATATTTTTGTTTGGAAATCAATTAATGAGTTATTATGGATCAGTAAATAGCAAAAAAAACCATCTATTTTTAAAAAATCTTCAAAGCAGGACAGAAAAGAAACCTGTTAAGAAACTCTGGAGAGTGAGTAGGCTTCCATGATAATTTTAGCCATTTCTCAGCTTCACGGAGGATGAATGGACTTGGAACATGATAATAATTATAGGAATCAATCTCTGTCATACATCTTTTCATGACATACTGGCTACCTCATGTCTTCTTAACATGGATTTATGAGGTAATGTATATAAAAAAATTCATGAAAATATGCATCACACTTTTAATGCATATAGAGCACTAGTGCAATAACATGAAGTTAGAAGTGGTTAAATACTGCCTTAAGTTATTTTCCTTGTAAAGATACATGCACAATTTATTTATTTTGCATCATAAGTCAATCAAATGCCATGCTGAATTGGAACATGACGTCACAACACATTATTTTGACTCTAAACAGGTTGGTCCTCATTCCATATACTTAATAAAACAAAACATTTTAGTGTTAACATGACACAGCCATTTGGATAGACCCATCGATCTTACATTCTCCCAACAGGTGCTCCATCCTCAACAATATTTCAGCTATATATCAGACAATCCAGTGATCAACAGCATGAGCACTAAATTAGGAACCAATGTCATGTGCCAACCATGTCAGCGAGCCTGACCACCTGACCCCATTAGTCGCCTCTTACGACAAACATTGTAGACTTTTGAGGCAATGTTTCAGCCAAAAGTTCAGTTAATTAGTGTTTGGCAGAGAAAATTAACAATAAATGCATTTTTGACAAGTGACAAGGATATTAGCTTTTGGGGCCACATTAATTCATAAATTAATTTATGTTACGTGTTGAGGTTAAAAATTGTTTGACTGGCAAAATGTTGAGCTTAATGACAACATCTGTTGTAAGGCAAAATCATGCTCCTGAGCCAATTGGGCCACTGTTGAAATAACAGTCTGATAATCATGTTCCTAGAAGTCAACAGATGAGCCAATAACCTTTATCCTGGTTGTGCCCAATAACCAGGGGGTACCCTTCCAAGCATCAGCAACATGACTGGCACCAGAGCCAGACAATCGACAAAAAGATCAGTCAGTGTATGGGACTGTCAACACAGGCCTTTATAGTTGATTACAGTGTAGCAGCAAGTGTAGCAATGAGATGGGCTGACATCTTATTCCAACAAGCAATCATTGCACAGGGTGTTCTATCATCTGAGGAAGGCAGTATTGACGTCATTCACTGTTGACAGCTGGGAGTATCTATCCATTTAGAAGACAGAAAATGACACCCTGCTGTACACAGATATTATGAACACTAATTCATTTCGGACACTGTTTCCAGTATCGGTATTTCTTGTTTAGTCATCTCAACTCAAGTGACATCAAATTCCAAACTACACAAGCAATGGACAGGGTTTAATAATGGCATCATATCACACCACACTTCTGTAAAAACAAATAATGCATTTTTCTCAATAATACCAACCATCAGCCCCTATGGAAGACACCATATGATTTATTACAAAAAATCACACATCTAGATTACAATATTAGATTAAAAAGTCTGAATGAAATAATGCAACGTTGCATTAAATCGACACTTACACCCTCTACTGGCCAAAATTATTTCAAGTGAACCCCACTGAGTTTTGTTCAGAGAACATGGACAACACCCACCTTGTGTGACAGTTTTTGATGTACTGAGTAACTGTATACATTCCATATATGGTCAGTGTTCTCTGTTCGAAAGCTGCTCTCCTTGAAGTTTCAATTATTAATTTCAGGCACATCTTAAGGGATAAAAAGTCTTTTCCTGCATCAACAGTGAGTGAGTGAGTATGGTTTTAAGCAATATACCTGCAATATCATGACAGGGGACACCAGAAATGGGCTTCACACTGTGTGTACCAGTTGGGAATCAAAGCTGGGTCTACCATGAGTAGAGTGAATGCATTAATCACAAGGCTACCCCACCGTCCCTGCTGCATTATTAGGAAGCTAATGCGAGTGCATATGCCTTGATACATATACAACACAAGTCAAAATCTGGCCGAAAATGTGTGATCTTGTGCCTTTAAATGTTACTAGAATAATGTGAGTGTTGAGATACCATTACATGCACATGGTATGTGAGATGAGCTGTCAGAACAAGTGAAGCTTTGGTATACTCTGGTAATCAAGTCTGTTTCTGACAAACTAGTGGTAGAAGATGGCATAACATTTGTACTCAAATCTAGAATCTATATTCGGGATTGCACTTTCTTAGTAATGAAGAGATTCTAATACTTTTGTTATGTTGAATCCCAACCAGGATTCAAATCTACACCTTCAGACCTGCACCCTTCATTATTCACAGCTTTTGCCAAGGGAGCCAATGCCAATTTACAAGGGTAGACAAAATTGGTGGTATGGACTACAGTTGGTTGAGTGGGTTAGGTGGCTGACTTTGTGTGCTGGCTATTAGGTGCCTGACTCTGAGGGTGTGAGTTTGAATCCCGAATGGCAACACATTTTGCTACATCACCATGATGAGCTTTATTATCACATGAATACAGTAATCCTACTCAAACCCAATATACTCTAAAAACTAAGTGCCAGGCATGGCAACAATCTCTTGGTCGGTCTCCAGACTGACACTATCCAGTGGACCACAGAGCATCAAATACCATAACTGTCAAGAGTGGTACGAAACCTCACTAGGACAAAAAGAACAGGACAGTATATGCCAACTCTACATGGAACTACCATTCACTTACAGTTACTGAATTAAAGCTATGTATTAACTTGAAAACAACCAAAACAACAAAACAAACAACACAGAGCTAAGGGGCCTCAATCTTCTTTGACAACTGAAAGCAGGATAGAGCAAGATTGAGGATGGAATGGAATTGGGGCCATTGCCAAATTATATACATGGTCCAGGGACTAAAAGATAGACCAAACCTTGAGTCACTGGCAAGGATGCAACAGCTTTGTTTCCAAGCCGAATGTGCCACAGTTGATGATGATCTGACTGCCTTTGAAAACTATCCCATTACCAAACACTTAATGGCACTGAAAATCAACATACGATTCATGAAGTCAATTCTTATCATACTGATCACTTATTATACCAATTCTGCTTTATCATTACCAGTCTGAGATTGTTGGTAGGCATAATGACAACATCTCTGGCAGGAATGTTGAGCAATGTTACCGAATGCTGAGATTCAGGTATCATTCCAGATTTAGTGCCACTGGCAAATAAATTGGAAAGCAATCATCATTTTGTTCAAAATGTTATTTTGATAGGTTCTTATTTTCTCAAATGATGAGGTCTTTTGGTGTATATAACTCAACATTTGATGTTGCAATGTAAACTAAGCAATACATCCTCCTTTCCTTTATTGACCACATTGGTGAAGAACAAGCAACCTCTACAAAGCTTTCATATTACTTAAACCTATAAAGTCCATGCACTGACGAGAAATTTGAACTTTTGAATATTTACTGGTATTTACTGCAGGCTGGTATCTACTGCAGATTTAATATAAATCTCAACAAAAAAAAAAAGAAGAAAAACATTGTAATGCAGACTGAAATACGCCAATATACCCTTTTCAAAAAAGCATCAACCTGTGAGTGAGTGAGTTTATTTTTTCTCAGCAATCAGCAATATTCCAGATGTATGGTGGCAGTCTGTGAATAATTGACCAGACCAGTCGACCAGACAATCCGCTCATCCAGATCATGAGCATCGAATGTACGTAACTGGGACATAATAACCAAGTCAGCAAGAATGACCACTTACTCGAATCTTACAAGCATGGGTTACTGAAGATCAATTCTAACCCGGACCTTCATGGGAAGAAACCTATGACCTATATAATATAACTTCACTACAACCATGTTAGTCCTAGCATTTTGTTGACTAATAATCCATCGGTTGTATCTGTCTATTTATTATACATGTGTTCCTTATAAATGTAGTTCACTGTACGTTCAATGACAATGGAACAAGGCATTACCTTACATCAACATAAACTGCAATGAATGACATTCCAAAACTACTATAAATCATGTCAGAAAAATCTGAGTGACAGACCATATATAAGATACTTAAACATTATGTCCTTAGAAATATTTGCCGATGCAGCATTCTTTGCTGTACAATATTTCCTTACAAATGGTACAAGTGCTATTGCTGCAGTGATGGTATGTTCCATTATCTGTGGTCTGCTTGCATTGGTAGACAAAGAAACACCTGTTTCCATGTGTGACAGCTGTTTGAACTCTTTTGTCAAGCATATCACACAGCAGCATTCATGTATATGCCAGACCCTCTACCAATATTTACAAACTAGGTCACTGCCACTCATCTAAAGAACTTCATCTTTGACAGTATGAGATGCGGTGGACATTAATCAAAGAAAAAAAACTTCACCTTAATTAAGAATATAGCACCAAAACACTAAAATACAATCCAAATGAAGTCCCATAGGAACATTATGGAGCTGAGGCTATCCAGACTTTCTCTATGATTCCAGTATTGAGTTGGAGTCCTAGCTCAGTTTATTCTCTTGGGTGTTGGAGAAGGACAACCGCATGTACTTGAGGACAGTGCACAGATGATGGCAGTGATGTGGCATTCTCAGAAGTCTACTCATTTCTGATTGAACAAATATGTAAAGTTTGTAATGGCTGCATTTGGTGTACCAGTGACAAACTAGTACTGCACTGCTTTTAACTGGAGTGTGACAATATTGAATATTCCACTACTCATTTATCAAACACATCCAATGTCATTTCATCTCTATTCTGGTACTGGATGGTATATTTACCAGTCCAGCTTTTAGTGAAAGGTTTGCTTACGAAGTCTGTTTTGAATACCTCATTCAAAATTTAGCATAAATGTTTAAGGGTCAATTTCAAAACCTTAGTGGTACCAAAAGGCTGATAGGCTAAACCACTAAAGATTTTGAGTTTCAAGTTCACACACAGAAACAACTTCAAAAACACCCTTGTCTGTCTCCTAGATCCTTCTCCTAGATTCCTCAAGACTCAGTTGTATTCACCCTGAAATATTGTACGCTTTGAGCTCGATGAGAGCTATATTTTCACATTTGCAGAGTTGCTAAACAGCATCTGACCCTCTGACAAATCTGGCAGATTTGCTGATGGACCGATGGAAGACTACAACCCACCGTCCCTAGTATCCGAATGTATATTTCATGATGACTTTGACATAAGTTCGCTCTTTACAAATTTTACGTTTTTTAATGCTTTCAGTGCCAATCATCAGATATGTTAAATCTGAAAGGTGTGTTTAATTTTTATTCCATGAGTCCTGCGAAGCTTCAGTGAGTGAGAAAGAGATCTTCAGAAATCCAGGATCCTGTGTGCTGTTACGTTGAAAATCCATTCGCGAACACTGATTCGTAGATGAATATTTTTCAAAAGGAAATCCTTATTAGCTGGACTAAATTTAAGTCTACAGGACACCTTTCAAGCCCTAGCAGTTTATGTTGAATAGTTATCCAAGTCAAAACAATGACAAGAAATCACTCTGTTAACTCTAAACTATAACTAGTAGATAGGCATCAGGCATGACTAAAACAACACCACAAGAATTATCACATGACATGATGACATCATGGTGGAATTTAGCGTACGAATTTGCAAGTAATAAACAGATGTTACTGTTGACAGATAAAGCAAAACAGCCAGTCTCATAAACTGGCAGACATAATCCAATGCTATCTCATGTAACATTCCACATGCAGCATCCTGTAAATAAATGAGTGAAAGAGTTAAGTTTTACGCCACACTCAGCAATATTCTAGCTACATGGTGGCAGTCTGTAAATAATCGATTTTGGACCAGACAATCCAGTGATCAACAACATGAGCATCGATCTGCGCTACTGAGCACCGATGACATGTGTTAACCAAGTCAGCGAGCCTGACAACCCCAGCCCATTATTCACCTTTCATGGCAAGCATGGGTTGATGAAGGCCTATACTACCCCGTGACCTTCACGGGTCCTGTAAATAAATGTAAAATAAACTCTGTCAACATGTGAAAATCTGACAATGACATTCAGTTTGAGCCCATGGGCCAGTTCCAGGATAAACATACATTTCAGTAACTCAGGACTTTGTGCACCTCTACTGGCTAGCGACCAGTTATCGCCGCGTACCAATTATCGCCAACACTTATTTGTAGCGCTTGCGCAGACAGCCTTACTTGTACTTCTATAGTATTTCACATATTGACACATCCAAAAAACGATAGGTTACAAGAGTTAAAATTACTTTGAGTATTTTACGTTGTAGACATTACAAATATGAATCCCTCGGAAGACAAGACCCAAACACATCGGGGGGCTGTCACGTGACCATTAGTGGGTTGACATGAAATTTCATAAATGATGAGAATTGAATGAAAATCATCCTGGCTGTGTTGTGAATCTGTAGTCTCCAACTTGACAATTCACTCCACAAAAAGTACAGATTTTAATGCGTCTGAACATATCCATAATGCCAACAGTCAATCACTTAATTTTGAATTGACCATCTCCGCTTTATGGACTCGACAGATACCATGCAGACGATACTGACAAATTGTAACTGTAAATTTTCACCTTTATCTTTATGTTTTCCCCCGAGAAAGCAAACATTGCCAAAACTGCAAACAACTACTCAAAATGTCAAGTTTGGTAACTTCAACCCCGCGGTGACATCTCCACAGTCCCATCAGCTTATATCAGCATCCATGAACATTCACAATGAAAGCGAGATTTGTTCTTTTAAACTTCTTTTTTTAAACAAATTCCAATCATAAAATTTCTTTAATATGTCAAAGTTTGAAACACAATAGTTTTATCACCAGGTTTATGGCAAATTAGGTGAATAACATAAAAACTTCAGAAATGGCGATAATTGGTCTTGTTAGTTGAAGGGAAAGCACACTCTACACTACCGCGCTTCCTGCTATGGACAACAGTAAAGAAGCAGAAAACATTGGTGAATAGCTGATCTATCATCAAGACAAATTTTATTTCATTCTGTGAAGAAATAATTGAGCAAATTGTTAAAAACCGCTTAAAAATGGCGATAACTGGTCGCTAGCCAATGTTAGAATCTTCCAAACACACACATCCTCTGTCAATGAAATTATGCCCCTTATAAATTCAGTGTTGTAACAAATCCTGTGCATGTAAGATGCTGACCAATGGGTTGGGGAGATGAATTCTTCAAGGAAAAAACTGATAGAAAAGTAAGAAATTTTTCAAAGATTTTCATTCGGGAAAACATGGTGGGGCCAGGTCTCGTGGTGATAGGTCTATTTGAATAAAACAAATGCTGTGCAATCTTAAAGCAAGATAAACTCTGGTAGTTCATTTCAGTTGTTTCATTACAAATCAGACTTGATAAGGTTACTTTTTGATCTGTGGAATATAGCAATCCTTGGATGCCTTTTAACACATTTGTCTAGGTATTTATCTTAGAATAAACCTAGCCATTTGTTTAATCAGAAAAAAAGAATGCTTTAATGAAATTGCCCAGGAAAGTGCACTGCACAGCTTGTGCCTTCTAAAGCTTTTAAGTTGAGTTGTCCAAATTTGTGTCTGTTGGTATCTGTTTCCAAGCGTTTAATCAAAATGTATGGGTATTATTAGCTGAGGCTGCATGACTGAAATCTACTTTACCTGACTAGTGGCAGAGTCTGAAATCAATAGACTAACGTGCAGTGAGAAAGCAGCTTTACCCACTTTACCCTACAACAATTTTCTAAAATCGATCATGACTAGATGTTGAAATTTTCGACATATACTCTGTAAAAAAGTCTCACACTGAAAGAGAATGTTTGACTTGACTTTGAAATGGTTTACCACAACTGTTTTTTAGAATCGTTTGAAATGTAACCTGCCAGAACAAAATACAACACACACTGATTAATTTCATGATGGTATACTTTAAGTTCCCATTTCATGCTATGTTTGGTTACATGATATCAGTGAAGAGATATTGATTCAGTTTCCCCATTTGCCACTGGGAGATGTAAACAGAGGATACTTCTGCAAGTCAATGCCCAGGGGTACCCTATTAACTGGCTCAGGCACTATTGAACTATTTCTACAATATCTTAAGAAGGACGGTGCTTGTTGACTGCCCAGTTTGTCTGCAAGTGTATACAAAGTTCAATACTTCAACCCCACAGAGTGTTGTGGCCAATCCTGGCTTATGGCTGGCGCCAAGGTCAGGAGACTATGAGGGGCAGTTCCAAATCAATAGACTCATCTTCAGCAGCCAAGTTATCTTCCAGGAATCAAAATCACTTCACCCTAGAATATGGCAACACAAACAGTTACTATAGTAACTAGGATGGAATATGTTTTGATGTGGTTTTCTGATGTACTGCTTAGATATGATTTAAAGAAAGTAAATCGTTGATTTCTGATTTTATCAACCAAACAGAAATTTGCTGAGACAGCAAATCTTCAGGTTATCTTACTGAACGTCTTAGAGGTGTCCACTTTATTATCTTTTGTTGGAATTAGGACTTCAGAAAGAACAAATACATAATCAGATTTATTATCTCTCGGTTTTGAAAAGAGTTTGTGAAAATTGTATGTGCATAAAGATCACTTTGGACACCTGTGTCATTTATGTGGAACAGTCTCAATCATGCAAGTTTAACAGTCTAAACCCAGATACAGTGCTAAACAGAATGGGATGACCAACCACAGGATTTCAGATACTGTAGAAGAAACCCAATACTGGAACACTGGCTGGTACTTATTCAGATAAGAGTGAGTGAATGACTGAGTGAGTGAGTTTAGTTTTACGCTGCTTTTAGCAATATTCCAGCAATATCATGGCGAGGAACACCAGAAAATGGGCTTCGTACATTGTACCCATGTGGGGAATCCAACGCAGGTCTTGGGCATGACGAGCGAACGCTTTAACCACTAGGCTACCCTACCCTCCCTCAGATTAGAGATTAATATCAGGTTCAATACAGACTTCAAACCCAGGAACAGTGTATCATGGCCTGCCTGTGCAGTAAGGTGTGGTACATTAGAAACCTGTCTATTATTACAACACTTCCAAACAATCAAACTAACATGGTCATTGCAAGGTACAAGCATGTCATAAGTACTAATAGCATTGTCTTGGAAGTGGAAACAAAGAATCAAACCAACATGGGGTTTGCAGGTTTAAAGTATGTCAGAAGTAACAGCATTGTGTTGGAAGTGGAAAGAAAAGAGTCAAACCAACATAGGGATTGCAGGGTTCCAGTATGTCTGAAGTACTAACAGCATTGTGTTGGAAGTGGAAAGAAAATAGTCAAACCAACATAGGAATTGCAGGGTTCCAGTATGTCTGAGGTACTAACAGCATTGTGTTGGAAGTGGAAAGAAAAGAGTCAAACCAACATAGGAATTGCAGGGTTCGAGTATGTCTGAGGTACTAACAGCATTGTGTTGGAAGTGGAAAGAAAAGAGTCAAACCAACATAGGAATTGCAGGGTTCGAGTATGTCTGAAGTACTAACAGCATTGTGATGGAAGTGGAAAGAAAAGAGTCAAACCAACATAGGAATTGCAGGGTTCGAGTATGTCTGAGGTACTAACAGCATTGTGTTGGAAGTGGAAACAAGAATCAATCCTACATGGTGACTGCAGGGTTCCAGTATGTCAGAAGTACTAACAACATTGCGTTGGAAGTAGACATGATGGCCAAGTTCCCACCCCTACCACGGTGTGTGTGTATTTGTATATGTATGTGGTGTCCACCTGTAGGCTAACAACAGTTATAGCGCCTCTCACTGACAATCACAGGTTCTGCAGGTCTGGCACAAACATGGCCAAATGGTTGAAAGTGCAATGCAAACAGTGTGCCATTTTCCCAGTTCTTCTCACATATAATGAGCACATGTGGTTAGTCACAGAAAGAAGCAATTAACCAGCAAATCCTCACAGAACTTACTGTGTGTAGATCACGGAGCCTCTTGTCTATGCACGTGTTCCCAAACTGATTATTTATAGATGTTCTGTTGATTCTATGGGCATGTTTTCCAAAAGGAAGATTGGTCGTTAATGCTTCTTAAAACCCATCTAAGAGAAACCACCTAAATGTAATGTCTTAGAATGTAAGGAAGCAGCTTTAGATTCCTACCAGTGCTCTGATGTGATAAATGAATTCCCAATAACAGCTCAAATATTCAAATATAGGACCTTGAACATTCTAATAATTCCTGTGAATGTCTAGGTGTGAGGAAGCATGCACTTAATTTGAAATGAAACAGAAAGAATTCAGAAATCCATTAAGATGCAGACATGAATTTGGTTGAATTTTACAGGCTGCATGTGAAGCATTCCCTCATTTTGTGGAAGAATAAGTCTTCCTTTCACTGCTTCAACTGGGATGACACAATGTAGCATTATCCATTTTATCAGTATCATGGAACATGGGGAATCTGTTCAAACAATGGTCATAACATTAACCAAATGCTGACTTTGGAAATCAGTACATTAAAGGTTTAACAAGGAGCTGATTGCTTCAGCAGGCCGTTAGGCAAATGCCTCTACTATTATCCATGATGCTGCATATTTCTGGAACTATTGATTCACCCATTTCTCTCTACTTCAACAACTTGTATCTACAAAGTCAAACAGCGCCAACATCAATAACCACCATCCAAAGCTGCCACAGAGATCAGTTTGATAATTAGGACATCATCCAGGGCTTACGTTTTTCAAACAACACATGTCAAGTGATCCTTTTTACAACATGAAGGATGATAATAACTTTTATCCCCTCAAAACTATGCACTGTTTATGAGATACTAATGCTCTAAGACTTGTAGAGGGCTCCTTAGCCAGAGAGACAGTTTAAACACTCGAGGAGAATGGGAGTTCAAAATCATAACTTTTTACGTCCATCGACATGCCATTCCTATGAGAAGTCAAGGTCGTAATTACCACTACATTACAACAGGAGCACATTGGCCTTTACTTGGAATTACATTCTACTTGCCCACTCACACTTCCAACATTAAACTTGAGGATGTGACTGATTAACTTACCAGAAGACCTGGGACCATATTTCAACAGTTTTCTTTACTTACATTGTTTCTTTCTAAAATCTAATTCTAAAAAAATCTTGCAAAAACAAGTGAAAACTTTATTCTGATCAGGACATATACAATAAGGTTTGTCTTTTAAATAAACAAAGTGAGTGGGAGACTTGGAGTTTCATACTGCTTGAAACATTACTTTACGCATGCTGAGCTCAGCTTTCATGGTCATGAGAGAGAGGAGAGAGAGAGATGAGAGGAGAGAGAGAGAGAGAGATGAGAGAGAGAGAGAGAAGAGATGAGAGAGAGAGAAGAGAGAGAGAGAGAGAGAGAGAGAGAGAGAGAGAGAGAGAGAGAGAGAGATATTCTGAGTTTGGTTGTACTCTTCCTTTAGGGTAGGTTTCATTAAGATTGTGCTTCAGTTATTGTACCCATGTGTGAACACAAATCAGAATTGTGTGGGATTGTTGGATCCGTCAACTTTACTGCTTCAGAAGCTTGATAAACAGCTCCTTACGTTAATAGGAAACAGTTAATTCAAGCATCCTTTGCCAAATGTAACATACCAACACCAAGGCAATATGGAGTTCATGTTCTAACCACTGGGCTACCTTACAATTCCTTTCAATTAAGTATCATCACTACAACCTGTTCTTCTTCTGAAGCAGATTAGTCAGCCCATGTGACAAACAAAATAAGCCCCATTTCCGACAGAAAATTTACTTATCACATGCATGGACTTCTAGAATAAGATTTGCGTCTTGCTTTCAGATGATGAAAGGTTAATACTAAGCATGCTTCTTGTGCTATGCCATGAACTATAAACAATCCTCTGTATTAGGAAAACCTGTTGGGATCACTCGAGACAAGAGGCTTCATAAAGAGGGATAGAGACGAAGATGGGAAGTGGGTAACCAAAGCTTCAGTGTCTAGTCTAAGCGTCTCTTCACAGGTGTGGAATCCACTCCAACACTCATGACCACTGCAGAGGGAATATACAGTTTCCGGACACACAGTACCTACTGAAAGAAGGATCAGGCTTTTGTACATTGAATGCATACCGCACTGAGCCAGCAAATCTCGGAAGAGAGATTATTACTTGTGTATGAAGAACAATGAAAAAGTTTGCATGGCCAAGTGAACATGCTTTTAGTTTGTGATACAAGCACAGAATTGGGAGCACAGTAGATACCCTCTTTCTAGAAGTGTCACATGATTTTGAATAATAAGGTTTCAGATCCATTTTCAGCTCGGAGAACTGAAAGTGTTCAT
The DNA here is from genome assembly GCF_037392515.1 of Haliotis asinina. Lineage (NCBI taxonomy): Eukaryota > Metazoa > Mollusca > Gastropoda > Lepetellida > Haliotidae > Haliotis > Haliotis asinina. Next base: position 22,406,221 of record NC_090293.1, on the reverse strand, counting down.
GGAACTAGGCTAGGTGAGACTGCCTTGGGATTAGAAAATTTCTGGCTAATATGATGAAATTAGGAGGGAAAAACAGAATACAGAAGAATGTCCCTAGGGTTTGGCTGTGCATGTTTGTAGGAAGAATCCTGCTCTCGGCAGCTACAGCCACTACTGTGGGGCAAAATGAACACATTGTTATTACTGGAAGGGTGTAGAATATATGGAAATGAATTACGTCAGATGCAAGAATACAAATGATGAGGAATGAATGCCAGTTTCCTTTCCTTTCAAGTTGTCTTTGATCACAGTGTGTACATCGCTAGGGAGAAATATGCTTGGAATAGGGGAATGTGGCAGCAGGCACAGAATAGGTTGCCACCAATACAGTTCAACGTCTGTTCTCCGACACAATACACCTAGATACTGGTGGCAGAATGCTGCATGCCTCTGTCTGGTGGGTGAAAGGCATAAAAATGGAAGCAAAGGTGCTACATTCATCAACTACCAAACAGCCACAACACATGATACAGGACTTGAAAGACAGACTGACAATTTTCAGAAAAGCATTTTTATGTCTTTACATTCTACTTACAATCAGTCCTTGGCTTACTGCCTGAAGTGAGTGATTGAGTGATTGAGTGATTGAGTGATTGAGTGATTGAGTGAGTGAGTGAGTGAGTGAGTGAGTGAGTGAGTGAGTGAGTTTCTTGCCTTCAGCAATAGTACAGCAGTCTCTTTATAGGCGATACCAGATAGAAGTTTCAAACATGGTTCCAAAGTGGGAACTTCGGCATGTCCAGTGAACACTGCAACGACTAGGCTACCCCACTATTCCTGAGAAGAACACAGTAAGTGTAATAAGACAGAGTTCCTTAACTTAATCTGAACGATGTATCAAAGGGCACTGAGTACACCATCTGTACACAAATAAGGAGTCCACCATAGGTCTATCCAATCTACATACAAACAAGCAGTAACGAGCCCGTCAAGAGACCACTCGAACCAACTCAAACCAACTAAAACAACATTTGGGTGGTCTGATTGACTGTGAACATATCCATCCTGTTTATTATTTCACATGCTGTCAAAACCATTGCATACTTTAAATTTCTTTGCCTGACCGTAGAATTGTGGCCAATATGCTGGAAAAGTAGAACTCCTGTTCATATCAGTCCCTCGGGTTAGAATTCGGGTTAAAATTCGTCCTTGTCAAGCTTGTTGTATTGGTAGAACAACAGAAACGGGCTGGTCAGGCATCTTACTTGATGCAATTCATTATGTGGTGCAAAGATTGATGGTCATGTGGTCAATCACAGGACTATCTGGTCAAGTTACACGCTTTTGTTATGTAACTGGACAACGGCTGACTGGAATTAAGAACAAGCAATCAAATCCGAACATCTGGACATCTTACTTCTAAATAAAATTGGAATGACCATTTCATATCAAAACTATTCCATTCATCCCCCTCTCATTACCATCTAGAGAAGAACAGCACTAGGGAACAGGTAGGTTATTTACACATACTGAACACATTCTACTCATCTTCTACAAGTAATCACAACACGAAGCAAAGAAAAAATGTCTCATGCATTTGAAGGACATTCCATTCACCTCCCTCTAGGAATAAATAATGTGTTGGCCCAGCTCCAGATGCAGCGAAGGCAGAGAAGCTGTTTGATCAAACCAGTGTGTCACCAGCACACAACCAGACCTCACCACATGCCAGTCTCTGCCTCTGGAAGCTTGCAAGGGGCATACAATCAACCAATATTGTACAGACAAAAAATAGAAACATTGGCAAGAGAATCATTGTGTTTATTCCTTGCCTCATGAAGGTATTACAACCATGAGGTGAACTTCTACTTACACATATTCGCTGTGTAGCACTTTCACAGGAGCTTGAACTGGTTAACTGCTGCGCAAACTCTCCAGCAGAAACACTTGGATTCCGATAAAATGACTAGCAGACCATGATTGTCAGACTACTTAAATGCAGAACTGGTAACAGGATGAGAGCTAGTCAACTGTAATGACTGTTCACTTAAACCTTTATTTATCATTCACAGAAAGCTTAAGCCATTCCAGATCAAACCAAATCAAGTCTCGTTTCCTTCATTTCATAATCTGAGGAAGACAAAATTATGACGATACATCTTGATGAAGACTTATGACAAGATCCTACCCTCTTTCCTCTATTGGAGTGCCTTTTCATAATTGCCTGAATATGGCTCTAATCATACTGATTTTGTATTATCATACAGTGTTTTATTTGCCTAACCTAAAAGACTGAACATAAATTTACTGGACTTGGATTTTGACAAATGGCTGATTTTGCACACTTTTCCTAAAATAGAACACCTTAAAAATATATGTAAACCCAGCAAAATGAGTTTAGATACTTCAGCCAATTTTACCTCCTATAATGAGTACATAGAGGTCTTACGACCAGCTGAACATCTGAATGAATCAGTCAGACGTTCTTAAATGGTAATTAGAACATTCCAATTATATATAATCACAGCATGATCAAACATTTATACCAAAGTAGTTTAGTTAATTCACTAATCACAGTCTTAAACAAATTATCACATAATCAAATGAACCTAAACATGTCTTGAAAACACAAAACATCCAGAAATAGATGGATCTCACATATTTTTCCAAATCATCCTTCCACTATCACCAAGTTGAAATGCCTAAAGATTTTCGAGGCAGATACATCATTATTAATGCCAATGACACTGTCTGCATCAACATTCATAATGTGAGTGAGTGAGTTAGTTGACACCATTAGCAACATTCCAGCAATAACACAGATGGAGACACCAGAAAATGGGCCTCACACATTATACCCATGCGGGGAATAGAAACTTGATCTTAGAGCATGACGAGCAAACACTTTAACCACTAGGCTTCCATCGCCAGTCAGCATGTATCCCAGCTGCCTTGCTTTACCACATACAAGATTGAGTGTGTTTTGAGTGCTGTTTTTAGCAATATTCCAGCAATTTCACAGCAGGATACACCAGAGTTGGGCTTCACACACTTTACCCATGCGGATAATGGAATTTGGCTTGATAAGCCAATGCATTAAATTCTAGGTTAACCCACCCACCATACACAAGAGGAAACAGGTGATGACATGTAAATGCTCAGACAGGTCATAAATGTATTCTAGAGTTGAAGTTACAGGTGGTAGGACTGTCAAAACTAAGTGTCCCTTCATTCAATAATGTTGATCAAATTCTTTAATATCAAATATCAATGGAGTATGACCCCTAACAACCCTAAATATATATGACATCACATTTGATCTGCTTGAGAGCAATCAGATATATTGTGGACAAAGTAGGGAACATTTTGTTGGCCATGGCGAAAGACATTGGACACTGAAACAAACTATAGCCACTGAATTGCAGCTTGTCTTGACACATACCAGTACACAGTTTAATGAGAAAAGACAGTTAACAGATCTGCATTTCAAATGTGTGCAAAGCTGTAACTTTGTTGTCCTGCCCTTTAACCTGAATTTGCTGAAGGATACATGTAGATTTTTAGAGTGCATGTTTTAAAACAAAGAATAACAAAATACTGCAATCCCTAAAAAGGGTGCATGTTTTACTTTTGTGTATGCACTATATTGGTAAAAGATTTAGGTAAATCCTAATGATTGAACATATATGATGTCATCATCATAAGAAACAGTCCCCTACCAAAACTCAGTCTTCCCAGTGTGGCAGTTTCAGGAGAACTAGAGAGCAATAAATGCCGTAATTACTGCCACACTGAACAGTATTAGAGTTATATCACTGCGTGTCAGCGCAGTGTGAGAATACAGTCCGAAGGGAAGCAGGTCTCAGTTGCAACACATGTTACATTTGAGATTACATTTATCAGCATATGAAGGATATTATATGAGTGCCCATGTCATACTACGTTTACTATGTCATACTATACCCAAATGTTGATATTTCCAGACTGAGAGTGCGTGATATACCAATATTTAGGCACGAGTGTTGTATACACAGTATATATAGGCATGGATATGATATTCTGTTGATAGCAAAGTCGTCAAATTGAGGAAAATATAGGCAAATCATCTTTCAAACATAAGCTAGAATCCTGAAGAATATGTCACAAAAGAAACGTGGCATCATAGCATTGTACATGACGATTCAAGTCCCCTTGACAAAGTGATATTTTACCCCTGGCCATCTTATCCAAAATTTGAACCCTGATATACTCGCCCAGGTAGTAAAGAGAAGTAAAAGGTATTTCTCAGTGGCATTGTGTGTTCACAGGCCTAAGATGTTAACCACTTCAGTTGAACATTTAAGCAAAGGTATGGTATTGACAAGTTGACAGGACTTAAGGTCTACAAATACCTCATTCCATAACGAACAAAAATGTTAATAAATATGCCTAATGGTTCCAGATTTTAGGTCAAATTCCTACTGATCTATGGTGGAGAACCCTGCCATGGAAAGAAACTTAGGCAGTTCTTAAAAGAGAACTGGGTTAAGCAATCCTTCAATAATGGGGTCTGTCTGTTACATTGTCATAAGATTGAAAAGTGCTCTTACTATTAACCACTGTTTATTAAATACCATTCACTCATTCATTCTCTCATTGTATAAAGGCCTGTTTTTCCACACCTTCTACCTAGTCAACACCCAAGCCTCTTCCATAGGCTGTACAGCATTCGATCCTGAGACTACTTTTTGATGTTCGTTTCTATGTTTCTATCGTGTAAATTGCTTACACAGTGCAAATTAGTCCTCTTTCTGAATAGACAACCTTCAGAAGTATGACTGACCTAAAAGCCCAGATACCAAGCCGAACATAGTCAATCCACCTAATTTTGTTCATAGAGGAGAAACAGCAATACCTTTCTCCACGAGTTTATCTAAAGACCCTTTACATAGTACTTGCTTGCTTAGTGTAAGCAATGAAACATATGAGAAGAAAACTGAACTAGCTGAACGTGATTTGTAACCCAGAGGCCTAAATACCTGCCTTGGGCTGTGCCAAGTTGGATGTACCCCTACGTCAGTCCCACTGCTGTGAGGCAGTCCTCCTCCCTATCAGACTCCTCCACAATAGAGGTGATGAAGGATACACTGGAAATACTGATCTGAGGAATTTGGTTCCTACAGCCTCATCAGTGCAACAGAGATGCTTTGAATGACATAGATAAGTGGCACGGTTTCTAACAAGATTCATAAGAACTGATTTTGATAGCTTTATTCTGAAAGAAAGAATGGTTCCAACATTCCTCGCCAGCAAATACCTGCAGTTATGTATATACACGAGAGCTTGAGATCAAATGGAAACACGTCACTGAAGTGTAGTGAAACAGCTGTTTTTTACTGTACCTGTCTGATGACGTAACCAGAATTTCTGATAGACTTCTAAGAGGTTCACAACTTCAAACTAGCACAAGTCGACATCTAAATATACCACTACTACAAACTGCTGAATCAGCATCATTGTCACAAGGATACTTGATAGTGCTGAGGTTGATGCTAGACCTTAAATCTTGGCACAAAAACGTGTTTAGAAGGTAAACACACTTACTATAATGAGTAGTGACTATGATCTAAAACCACTTGGAAAATTAGAGAAGTTCTTAATTTTAAGAGGGATGAAAGTCTTTTTGGACGAATGGTCAATTTGCATAATACACTCTGCAGGTAATAGCAATCAAGGTAATTCAAACATGATATTTTTATCTTTTATCTTTCTATTAGATTTATGCCCAATAAAAGAATCTTGTGGTTCCAATTATACCTCTTTAAAATTTACAGGATTTTTTTTTAAACATTTCTTTTACGGAAGTAAAGTACAAATTAATATGACATTTATCAATGTGTAATTGTTTATTCAATCAAGTTTGTGGCCATTATGTTGACTTTATATATCAGAATAACTGCTAAATGTCAGTGCCAGGAAAAAATAATGGTATCTGAAAGTTTATTTTATTCATCCTGCTTAAAAATATAGGGTCAGCACAAGAATTCATGTGTTGGTCCGTCATGTAATCAGAACCACATTTGTCAGGCCTTACTTTACTGAGATCCATTTGGATTGCATCTTACTAAAGCAATAGACTGCTAGGGGCATTTCTGACCCAGATGGAAATGGGGCCAACAGTGTAGAATCTTGTTCATCAGTACATCACAAGCTGACCAATGGGAAGACAATACTACAGTAACATACAACATCAGGCTAAACCATCCCCTTAAGATAGCACACCATTCTATCAGATCAAATAAATGATAGCCAAAGGCAACAACATCTACTCCTTCAAAGGTATCCCTATGCTAGGAGCTGATACATCTGCCTCAACACTCAGAACTACCTGCAACCCGAGTCCTCCAGTGTATTAGGCTGCTGCACAACTGATTACATGCAGGTCAATATATACTATATATCTACATGACAAGCAATAATAAATGACAAATGTAGCTGGTATGTAATTTGAACAACATGTGAACATCTGGCAAATGTGAGCAGACACAACTATCAGTTAATTTTACCTACAATTTTGAATTGTTATTTTGAAAAACATAGAATTTGATGCACACAGGAACTTGGGTGATTCGGAAAACACATTTCTAATAAATCCTCAAACAGTCAAACAGGTAGTTACAATTAGGCAGTTGATCCTTGAGCAATAAAATGTCTCGTTTGGGGAAATGTACAATATTCTGGAGGTGATTTATCATCTATTCATGTAACACTGGGTGCCAGAACGAGATAGGTACCAAATGTAAATTGTCACATAAACTGAACCAGTTGATGAGATACATTAGGGAACCCTCTGATTTCTACTTTCTCCGGCCTGTTCAACAATTCTAAAGAATAAATGATTACATGATGTGTGTCTGAAGCAGCACATGAAGGTCACACAGGTCAAAAGAGGTAGAGTTGAACATTTATACACAGCTTTTGACTTCAAACAAAATACAATCAAAATGTGCAGCTTTTAACTCCGATCTCCATTTCTGTACCACTGAATAATTCATTGATAAACCTAGCATCCATTATGGATGAAGCTGCTTTCTTGTGTTGCTTGTGGCAATATTGCTTGGAAAATGACAGCCATATTGGAATTCTGATGAAAATATCTTCTATAAAGGGAGAACTGTAAACCATCCTCGTCTAATCTAAAGAGCTTTGAGTTTATAAATATGATCTTAATCTAGAATATGAAAAATTGCTGTTAGAAGCTATATTACTTTCGGGAGGAAGACACCTCAAATGAAATAAAGCCCTTGTTCAAAACCTATGACCTGTCAGCATACTGCAGTTTGCAATTTAGAAATTTCAAAATATGGACAGCTTATGAAAAAAATCAGAATGACAACGTAATCTCATCAATGTCACTGTTGGGAGATAACTTAATTTGGTGACTTTCGCTGTGTATAGAGTTTGAACACAAAATAGACCCTTAGTACAGCAATATAACAGGATAGTCAAAGGCTTGCACAACATCCACTCAATACTTGCCAACAAATGGATTAATTACTTTACCATATGCGATCTGTGCCACTTTGGACAAGTTAATTCTTAATTCATTAGAAAGCATGGTACGCAGAACATGAACACTGAACCCAGTCAGATGTCAACTTGAAGCCACATTACAATCGTCATCACACCAACACAAGAACTGACATTTAGTTTGTTGCTATGGCAACAGAGGAGTAATTTGCATAATTGAATTCTGTTTCAACTTTGGCAGAATTATCTCTGGAAAATGTCTACTATGTAAGTTATGAGGTATGCTTGGTGAACAATGACAAATTGCCTCAGAACACAAATAGCATTCTGGTTGGCTCCATTGTGCAGATCAATACAAGAGAACTGTCATTCCTGCAGCAAGGTTAAAATATGTTGTTCTCTTTCTGTCACCATCCAAGCATAATGGAGCTTCTAACAGGAAAACTGAATGGAGTATTGTTGCTGCACTTTGATGACCTGTGAAGCATTTGGCAAAGAAAATTTGTTTACATACATGTCTGCATAATAAAGCCATTTACTGAGTAAGGTACCTTCAACCTTCTTGTTTATTTAGTTCAGTAGTAAAATGCCAGAGGAGGGTACTGTCACCAATGTCACAAACATTCCATGATTTACTGGAGGTAACATCAGAGCTCTTATCCTCAGTAATGAGTTTTAAAAATAGTGGACATATCGTGTGTGTGAGTGAGTTTGGTTTTATGCTGCATTTAGCAATGTTTCAAAAATATTACGGCAGGGGACATCAGAAATGGGCTTCATATATTGTAACCATGAGGGGACTGAACAGGGAACTTTAGCATGATGAGCGTCAACTCTATCCCATCACCAAAGATTGTGTTGACCTAAATAACTTTTAAAATGGTGACAAGCCACAATGTAAATTTAATTCTGAAGTTAGGGACAAATAGAAGGCATGGCTAAAACAGCATATCATAAAGATTTGCTCCTTTGTATTGCCACCACCTGTTGCTTACAAATGCTAAACATGCTGCACAAGACAGGGCAACCAGCTAATAATCTATACCCAAATCTAGTATACTTTTGGTCAGACCAGTAATCATGGTTATTTATATCCCATAGAAAGACTGACATATGAACTGTGTTAGATGGATTATTTGGCTGGTTGCCTGAACAATTCTGGCAGACTGACCACATGAATATTACACTGTCAGAAAAAGCACTGAAGACAATGAACATTAGCTGTATAGACTATAATGAAAAATTCCCCTTCTCACTTCATTATACGCCACCATTCCACTGCCAGTAGTACATCAGGGCCCCGTTCCTCAAAGCAATCGTAACCCTAATGTGATCGTAACTCCCATGCTTTAACATAGACTTACGACTGTCATAATGTTACAATCACCTTGAGGAACTGGGTCCAAAGGCTGGAAGAACTTGGTAAGAATATCATGACCACATGTGTGACCACATGTATGTTATCCCATCGGTATACATGTTATAAAAGTTTTTATCCCCTGCAATAAGTGGGTGGGTGGGTGGGTGAGTGGGTGAGTGAGTGAGTGAGTGAGTGAGTGTGAGCTGGAGTGAGTGAGGATTAACGCCATTTTAAACACCTGTTTCTGCATAGTATATATGTAGCATCAACATCAACATAATTGAAATGGTAGCATAGTTATACTGGTTTCGAATATTGTTAAAGGTCACATGCAACGTAAAACATAACTTTGCAGATTCTGGTACCTTTCGGTATGCACTTACCGAAACAAATCATAAAAAATGCCAATTCAACCTATAAAGTTGAAAAAAAAAACGCGATGAAAAAAAAGCCCGCGAAATCGGAGTTCAAACGTTTCACTAAATTCCCCCCAGCGCTGGGGGGAAAACTGGTTTCAACAGCTGTGCTGCGCTGCGTCCATGACGCATGCGCAGTGAATAGGTTCGCGGATCATGAAACAGTATGCATGCCCAGCGTCTGAGGTCGTGAGCAGTAGTCTAATCTTGGATGTGTACACAAACAAGTAATTAATCTACTCGTTACGTAAAACAACTTGTTGATTGTGGTAAGCAGTCTCTGTCACAGAGAAAGCTCAAGCTCAAAGCTCAAGCTCAATGGTTTATTCACACCTATATGTCTGTCTGCCTGTCTGCTAAAGACAACATGCAATACACAGCTTCAATCATTGACCACGTGCAATTTGAACTTAACACCTATCAGACTATACGACATAAAGAAAATAAGTTGATTTATGACTCGTGCACCCGAGTCCCGTGTCTGCCACATTATGTAATTAGGCACATGTGATACACATGACGTTTTTATGTCTGGGTTGCAAACAAACTAAATTCATTTTTTTCGGATGACTGGATCTGACGGAAACTGGTGCAAACTCTTGTCAGTTTCAAGTCCTGCTTTGTACTTGGACGAATGACAGATTCCAGCCACGCAGTAGTTTACTATCTCTACTGACATGATTTTTTACTGGATCGAGCACAAATTCAGAGAACATTATTTTCCAAACCCAACATCTCTATATACATTCTTCATGGATAACGACTTCTTTTCGTGTATATATGATTTTGTCTGACAACAGTATATGAATCCATACTGAAACGACGCATCAAGTACACAAAAAGAAGTTGTTATCCATAAAGAATCTTACTTTCTTGTGACTGGCCATACTTCTAAAATGCCCATCAAACAGATCGTCTTTCTGTACACACAATGAACCCTCAGCATATCAACAAATGAAACAACCAATCGGAAGCCGTCGTTACACTTGAATGCATATCCACCCGCTATGACTGGGTTCAGTCTCCCGAGGGCTTCGTTTCGGGGGAAGTAAGCCCAAGTACAAAATATTGCACTTTTGAACCGCGATTGTACGCTTATAATTGTGTTTATTTGTTTTTTTTAAAAGCAGCAATGTATATTATATGTCATAAATAAGTGATAAATGTGTTTTAATTATGTTTGATTATTTGGTTGCATGTGACCTTTCAGGTTTCTAAAGAGTATGTGCCAGTTGCAAGAAGAAGACATCAAGGTCAACAACTGGTTGCATGTCAGTTCTCAACATAACAATAGTTAGTGATAGTGAGTTTGGCTTCATACTACATTGAACAGTGTTCTAGATATATCATGTCAAGTTATCAGACCCTGACCCAATGTGGAAGGTAAATAAGGGAATGCAGGTTTGAGATATTTACGGTGAGACAAATCTTGAATTACTGGGCTCAATGCCCACCATGATGTCTTTCCGTATCTTCAAAGGACTCAACTCTACACAGTGAACATCTAATGTCTTCTACAAATGGGAAACAGTGATGGTTCACATATTGACCTCCATTTTTAAAACCTCAGTGCATGCAAGAATCATAAAGACATTGCCGTAGGTCATTAGCTTACGAATCTGGTTTTTGTTGCAAAATTGATTTTTTTACAGCATTCTGTAAGGCTTTGATGTCCGTCATATCTGGAAGATATTTGTTTGTAGTTGTCGATTTTGCCTACTGGTATATGTATAACTGTACAATAACATTTCTCACTGTTAATATACAGCCTTACTGTCATAACGACAGTAATATTACTGACACTGGCTACATTGAACATGAAATCACTGCCTTTACCCAGGATCATTTCGGAACATGCCAATTACAACCGGAACATATTCAAGACATAGGGCTTCGTAAATCAAAAGCTAGTCATAAAACCTGAGTGTAAGTTACCCTCCTTGGGAATAACATGGCTGACTTCAACAGATGAAGTCAAAGCTGTCTCAACTTGGCATGACGTTATTACACTGATAAGCAAAACAAACTTTCCACTTTTCATGTGCTCTTACTTTACTATTGGAGCATAGCCGACAAACATCTACACGCAGCCTTGCTTTGTGTCATGGTGTAGATCAAAAGCAGGATAAAGCTAAAGTGTCAGTCTTTCTGTAACAATATCACATGTCTTGGTTTGCCAGTTGCAGAAAGAATTTATCAACTGTTCTGAGTTACTTCATTCCCTGTATGTGACTGATCAGGGGTTCAACATTTTTTTAAAAGCCACAAGACACTGAAGAAATCAATTTGTCCTGACTAATTTTCCACTTGCCCTGATTTTTATGACATAATCATGATGTTGTAATTATGAAAGAATAAATAGCAAAGAAATATACTTTATCAGCATTGTGAAATTTAATAACTATATTTTGAGCAGAGATGAAATATAATCCCAGTTTATTTGCAGTTTGAAACCATATGCAGAAATTATCTAGGGGCCAATGGACTAGTAAGATACCATTACTTGGTAATGAAAACTTACTTGTCTTGGGCGTTTGGGCAATGGGATTTTTAACCCCTTTTCATTCCCTCTTGTTAATTGTTGTCCTCAGCAGCACTCCAAATATACGACAGAGGTCTGGACCAGACCAGAAAATCCAGTGATTAACACTGGGAACAGTGATCCATGCAGTTGGGACATGATATCATGCAAGCCTGACCAACAAGCATAGGTAGCTGAAGACAATTATAACCCAGACTTCATGTGTTGTATGTGATAGGAATCTTTGAATGGATTCATGTGAAAGACCAAAGTATCTCACTCAACATTCAGGCTAAGCTTGGGACAGGGTTGGTTAGTTGGTTTGTTTTTAACGCCATACTTAGCAATTTTCCATTTTCCAGCTTTATGGCAGTGGTCTGAAGACAATCAAGTCTGACTCAAACAATCCAGTGATCAATGTCATAAGCATGCTCTTCATAATATGGACATGACAAAATAAAATGTGTCAGCTAAGTCCACCTGATCCTGTTTGTCAGCACTTACAGCAAACATGGGTTGCTGAAGACCAGTTCTGAACTGTATCTTCACGAGTCAAATGTGAGAGGTAATACAAAAGTGGTGCAGATATTCACACTTTATGTTTGACCACTGTATGGTGCTAAAAAATCTCAAACCATGATCAGGGCTAATCTAGGCAATATAACTTTCTGGGATCAAGGGAAGCAACTCTGAAAAATGATGGATCTTAGATAACAGGGTCACATGTATGTGTCTTGAAATAGACCCTTGCTGTGAACTCTTTACTTTTACATGAATCAGAATATTTGTGTGACCTGGCTGTTTCTAGGACAATGGTTCTTGGGCAGCCAACTTCTTGTTGCCTACCAGCGCCTTGAGCATGCACTAGTGCGTGGATAGGTGCGCTATATAAATATCCTATATCATATCATATCACCATTGACAGTCTTGTGTGTCTTGTGTGTCTCAAATACTTATTTCTGTTTTATAAGTAATAATACTGTTCACTGAAACAAGGCTCATAAACACAGCCACAATTCTGAAACTCATCTTAAAGCTTTAATTCTGCTACAAATAAGAACTAAATGAAACTGACATAAATGGAAAATAATGTCATCAGATTTTTCTTCTTCAAGATAGACCAGGTACAAACTCTGGATATGAGTACAATAACACAGAACAGGAACAGCAGGTTGGCTTGCTCTTTAGACACATATTTCATTAGCAACATTTTTTTTTTGCCAAACCTGCCCCAGCCACCTGACCAGACAGAACAAGAAACCGACCATGTTTGCATGCAAGTGATCATTTGTCTAATTACATGATCAATCCAGCCACACATCATTGGTATGTAATCTGTAACTGGGTGATAATGGCATCAAATGGGACAAATTAAAACTTGGTTAGCTATTGTTTCATGTCATAAGATTCAACAATCTGATCCTCTGAATGCCTTGGTGGCAACACATTACTGTATGCATGACACAGACCAGATTGGGAGTGGTAAGAAAGGTGAAGGGGAAAGGGGGAGAAAGAGGAAGAAGGGAGACAAAGAGGTGGAGAGGGATAGGTTTGCTTAAGCACTGTCTCAATATTGTACACAACAGCAGCTCCAATTACTCACATCTAATCTCCAGAACTACACTTCCCTAAGTGTAAAATTAGTTTGTAATAACCTGTACAATTGGCTGAGATCCCCTTACCTGCGCTGTTGTACAGGTAGACAATGAGCATGTCAACCTACATGCTCGTGATTGATCTTCTGGCAACTTGCACACCTTTGGGGAACAAGTTATAATCATGGCAACATGTATAGCATGAACAACTTGTCGCCATTTTTACAACATGCTAAACTTGCAGCCATCTGCCATCCTGTCAACATGAAACAATGTGCACCTATTGTCTTAGCAACATAAACCAATGTGCAAGGGGCTATCATTAATATGTACTAATGTGTAACCTGCTGTCATGTCAACATGAAGTAATGTGTAATTAGCTGTCATAGCAACATGTATTTTGTGCAACCAGCTGTCATCATAGCAACATGAACCAGAGTGCAATGTACTAATGTGCAACCAGCCATTACAATAACATGAATGAATGTGCAACCAGCTGTCATCATAGCAACTCAAACCAGTGTGCAGGAGGCTATTGTTAACATGTACTAATGTGCAAAAAGCTATCAACGTGTCAACATGAACGAATGTGCAGCCAGCTGTCATCATAGCAGCTTGAACTAATGTGCAAGGGGCTATCATATCATCATGTACTAACGTGCAACCAGCCACCATCACGTCAATATCTATAAATGTGCCACCAGCTGTCCTCATAGCATCATGTACTGATATGCAACCAGCTATCATCATGACATCTGTAGGAATATATATGTCTAGGGGCACATGCATGAATGAACAACTGATGCTTGCCAATGCAACATATGTATCAACATAAAACTAGCTATTGTCATGGCAACATATGTATTAATGTAATACCATCATCATGGGAAACTTAAAAGAAATTAAACTGCTATTTGTCATGACAACGAGTCAGAATGAAGAACAAGTGATTGCGATGACAATACATAAAGAAAATAGATCTATGGTCATCTTTGCAATGTAACATTCTGAAAAAGACCAATCTGAAGAAAAAACATCATGCCTTGCAGTGTTAATAACAAACAATACAATTTAAATCTCTTTTACAGCACATTTCAAAGGCCAGAGCAACACTTTGATCCAGTTTTTCAAATGTTCAAAGCAAAGGGATGAGAACCATACAAGAGGCCCCAAAGGCCCACTTTATCACTTAAAGGGTCTTTACTAGAAGAAGATCTAAACTTTCTCCTGAATCTCACATTATGTCACAGGGTACATCAGTAAAACTGTGCTGACAGACCATTTGATTCCACAACCTGCAACTGTGAAGAACCATCAAGCAAGGCGATTCTTTGAAGATTAATAGGCAGTGAGGAAAAGAAGCTGAATAGAAACTGATGACTATATGACATCAAGAACACAAATTTAGACCAACATGTTATTGATACTGTTTAAAAAGTCTATGAGTAATTTCCACAAAATGAGATGTTTGATTTGTAGTATTTTGAATGTGAAGGTGAAGGCAAAGGATAGAAGCTGCCTGCCTTCTTGTGTGCGTGGGTGAGTTAGTGAGTAAATTTAGTCTTACACTGTACAGTTCATTTCCATCAGTTTTCTTGAGAGTATCAGAGGTCAGTTAACAAAATTACAGGACAAAAAAGAGGTGGGAGGGTGGTGCTCACCCATGCATCCCTGCTCTGGATCCATCTAGGCATGTTTTTAAGTTTCATGTAACTGTTTTAAATATTTGAAGTAAAAATGCATTCATAATGTGTCAAATTCCAAGTTACCTGCCTTTAGCAACAACATGAAAATGCACTAGTTGTACACCAGCATAACCTACAACCTACACATGTGCTCACATGCCATAGTGCATTTGCACTTGTTCAATCAAGATGCAATGTAAGGTTACCCTTTGCATATGGGTTATGTTAGACTGTGGCTCTACGGCAGCAAGGAGGCCCTTACCTGACTGCATAAGCCAAACATTCCCATATGTTCCCAGTATAGTCTCCCCAAGGTCAAGTTAGTGAGGGTGGGACTCACAGACCCCATTACAGGTACTTACTCAAGGGCGGACATAGCTTTTTGAGATTAGGGGGTGCAGTTTATTTTTATGCGAGTTTCAATGGTTTAGTGAAATTTAAGGGCGAAAAAAAAAAAAACAATATGGGGATGCAGGTGTGGCGGGTGTGGGGAGGGAGTGAGAGACAGCTAGAGCAGTTGAGGGGATGTGGAAATGTGAATAAGAGTTTAATACCACAGTCCAGATTATCACATACTAAGAAGCATGCATGAGTGCATGTTGTTGCCAAATGGGCCAATCATATCTAGTAAGGTTTTATACCGCCCGCCCACTAATAATTACAATAATTATACAATATCATGATCAATTACTGCCATTCAAATGTCATCATTAATGAAACAATGTTCTATATCAAGTCAATGCAAAAGCAGGGTGTCCATAATGAAATTTCATAAATGATGCATAATAAAACATATAAATGGTAAACCACTGTTATTCAATGAAGAGTCTATTGGAACAAACAGGTTAAGACCAAAGATTGATGGAAGGTCCCAGTTGATACCTAAAATTATTCAGGAGCCTGAAAAATGAATCAATCTTAAGCTCTACTACATGTTTGGAATACTATAATGATTACACTGCCATATGCAACAAAAAGATTGCAACAAAAAGCTACAAATGCTCAGTCTTAGATTTCTCTTTCTGTGTTAAAACATCACAAACACATTTGATTTTCCTCAAAATCTGGATCTGCACTAGGAATATGTGCCTACTGCACCCCTCCCTCTCCATCCCTCATCTTTGCACATCACTCTTCTTTAGGGTTATTCTGAGTGCTCAAGCAGCAGTTCAAATTATGCTCTAAAAGCCACTTCCCATAAGGCAAATGACTTTAAGAAAGTAAAACTTTTTTTTTTGTCCAGACTAATTTTCCACTTGCCCTGATTTGAATGACATAATCGTGAACATACAATTGTGAAAGATTGAATCAACATGACATATGATGTTACTGTTTACTGAACTATTTATCAAAAAGTGACAAACTTTCATTGGCTGTGTTGAATAAATGTTTCAATGTCCGTGGGACAGACAATTGATCAGATGCATATCTGTTTCATATCAAATCACAGTGAGATGGTGTCAGTGCTGCTGTGAAGAATATTGAAGTTACATCATGGTATGTTAGCTGAATGTTCGAGAAGCCTCCTTAATAAACGTACCACACAATTGTCAAAAATCAGAAGTAACTTCAGTTTCTTCCACTGTCTCAGAACTATATCATTTTCTATTCCACCCTTACAGCCCAAAAATTATAAATGAAGCAAGTTGGGTTCCTTTTCAATTAAAATGGCATTTTCAGTTTGTAGCAATTTTGCATTATTCTCAGCAACCTTTACATGTTATTCTTCATTTCAAGCACTGGTAAAAAAAATGCTTCAGTCAGTCATTCATAGTCAGTTTGTTGGTAAACAAACAATATTCCAGCCACATTATGGAAATTAATGATTCTGGACCAGACATTCCACTTACTGACACCATGAGCATCTGCCTAAGCAAGAGGAATATGATGAATGCATTATCCAAGTCAGCGAGCCCAACCATCCAATCCTGTTTGTCAAATCTTACAAGCATGGGTTCTGAAGACCCATTCTAACCCAGATCTTCATAGGTCTGAGTAGTACGAGTCACACCTGGAGATTTCCCCATTGTAAATCCAAGTTAATGGTTGGCTTGTAATAATGCAAGTGATTTATTATCCTTTGAAGTGTGTCCTACTAATGAACTAACTTTTTTGACTATAGGTTTGACATTTCCTCCCTGTTTGAACAATATACAACAATGGACTTACATTAACAGATTTACTATCAAAAACAGCAATCCAAGTCAACAAATTCCTTTCTTGAATTCCTTTATACACAAGCCTGAGAGGAGTTATCCTGACAAAACAATGATGTTGTCATTGCACAAAATCCATGGCCAAGTGCTGACTGTATGTCACTCTCAGACATTAATGTGCTACAAAGCCTATACAAGCTCCTCAACACTCAAAATGGCCACTTATCGTCATTATGGCAGGAATATTTACAGCTCCTTAGCTTGATAGGATTACATCATGCAATGCTATCATGTACCAGCAAGACATGTAATACAGAGTCGTATCCCACAGTTTGCTGTTGTGTAATCCAAAGTAAAGCATAGTGGCATACTCAGACTATTCATTTATTATTTTAAGAGATTTGTATGAGCTTCATGAATATTGATACTGAAATGTTTCAGCTGTTTCAAGGTCTGTCACCAGTACAGCTGCATGATGGATGCAAATACAGATGAACAGAAGTGACTACTATTTGCACATGATGGTCTTTACACCAATCAGTCTCAGGAAATTCCAGGAACTGTAGGCTGTGCCAATTACAGATACACAAGGATGACCTATGGGACATGAACACCAGGGTGTCCTAACATTACAGTAAAGTCAGACTGACATAAATTACAACCCCTAGTGCTCTATAAATTACATGAAAACAAGGGTGTCCTGTATTACAGAATCACAGTGGTGTTACATATTAGAGCATTTCCTACATTTGGGGAACAAGGGTGTCCTACACTACAGGAACACAAAGGGAGTTCAGCCATTACAGAAACACAAGGGTGTCCAACCATTACAGAAAGACAGGGTGTCCTTCCATTACAAAAACAGTTGTGTCTCATTACAGCACTGGCACGTTCCACTGACACACAGCTATGATATTCTACCCTTACATAAGTTGCGTATCCCGCAGTTACAACCCCAGGATGATGATGCACTTATCCCCCTGTTGTGCTGGTTATACAAGGAACAGCCAGAAACTGATTCAGTCATGGCAACACAACAATATACAAGTCGCTGACAAATTACCCTCTTCCACTCCTGCAAATATATTGTTTTCTTGATCTTTCTCACCATCAACAACATGCAGAACTGAAGTGTATTTACTTCTACATCTAGAACAGAAAAAGAGTGAGGTGGAGAGTCAGTCTGACACGGACAAGTTGGTGTTCTCGGAGCACTTTGATATTTGGCCACAATTCCAATCAGTGCGAGTGAATGAACAGGGTTTTACTTCACTTTTAGCAATATTACATCAATATCACAGAAGGGAACATTAACAAAAGAGCTTCACACATTGTACCCATGTGCGGAATAGAACACAGGTCTTCGGCATGACAAGTGAATCCTTTAACCACTAGGCTACCCCACAATCTTATCAGACTGTGTGAGTATGTTTTTTTGCCGCTTTTACCAATATTCCAGTAATATCATGACTGGGGACACCATAAATGCCCTTTACACATTGTGTGCATGTGGAGAATCGAACCCGGGTCCTTGGTGTGTTGAGTGAAGGACTTAATCACTAGGCTACCCCACTACCCCACCATCCCAATCCTATCCGAAGTCATGTTTAAAACCCATAGCATCCGAAATCACGTGATGTGAATATTTATACATCCCACTATTTGAAAATTTAGATACCTGAATCAACAACACATTTGAAGAAAATATGCAATACAACCGAATCTGTGTAATCTGAAGCATACTGGATCATAGAATATATTCCACATGTTTTTTCATTGCATCACATATTAACTTTATCAGGCCCTTACAATATACTTCCTTTCATCCTTATTTTCTCAGCTTCAGTACTGCTCGACACCAGACCACAGAAAATGTTTGGTCTGTAAAGTATACACTAAACAGACACAGGTGAGCAGGAGGAATTAACAATACTGCTCAAAGGAGTTCATATGCATCGTATTGCAATCATGGTATCGCAATGGAGATCACATCGGGACCTCCCTCCTCCTCCAAGAACACTGAACAGACAACACTGGGGCAGACCAAGAGGCACTCTAATAGACAACATCGAGACATTCGTTCCATCTTACAATTACACTAATTCCCAAGGTGTGCCATGTGCTTGCTTCAGAACTCCAGGTTTTTTCAATCTCATTATATGAAGAGTTCCTTGCAGTGACGCAATTCACTCCATCTTCTCTACTCAGCAGTTGAGAATGAAGATATGCATGGATCCTGTCGTACTTACATACAGACCAATCTTGGGTCCAGGTATAATGAGAAATGCGCTGATTAGGGCTTGGTTTGAAGAGCACAAACAACTCTAATGGAACTATGGAATATTTTGCAATATATGCTATGGAATATTTTTCAATATATACTATTTCTAATAATACAATTTGTGAGTGAGTGAGTGAGTGAGTGAGTGAGTGAGTGAGTGAGTGAGTGAGTGAGTGAGTGAATCAGTTGAATTTATGCCACAATAATATTCCAGGTATAGAGCAGTAATTTGTAAGTAATGGAGTCTGAACCAGACAATCCAGTGATCAACAGCATGAGCATTGATCTACGCAACTGGGACATGATGACATCTGTGAACCAAGCCAGCGAGTCTGACCATCCAGCATCAGTGATTGCCTCTAACAACAAGCATGGCTTACTGAAGATCTATTCTAACCATTTTTTTCATGGGTCAATAACACAATGAAATACATATGGCGAATATATTCAAAATATTCACAGACAATATACACCTACCTTTGTTCATGTTATTTCCATGTTATATAGCACATGCAACAATTAAAATTGCCACTTTGCTGGTAAAATAGACCTACGCACATTTTAACAACCAGCTCATCATTCTTCATTTATGCTGCAAGCACACTGTACGGAGAATTCCAGGCTTTTTTTATCTAGTGTTGACACTTTAGTTTGATTGACTGATTGAAATGAGACATTGGTATTTTAAAAACATTGCATTATTAAAACAAGAAATCATTTCAAAAGCATTTATGCCGTATGACATACAGAAATTCTTACAAAACTGCAAGAAAATACTGAGTGAGTGAGTGAGTCTTATGGAACACTCAGCAATATTCTAGCTATATGGCGGCAGTTTGTAAATAATAGAGTTTGGACCAGTCAATCCACTGATCAGCAGCATGGGTATCGACTTGCGCAACTGGGAACCAATGACATGTGTCAACTTAGTCAGTGAACCAGACCACCTGATCCTGTTAGTCGCCTCTTATGACAAGCACAAAACTTTGCCTTTTATGGCAAGCATGGGTGGCTGAAGGCCTTTTCTACCAGAAAATAAGTCGCCAGTAAATAAGTCGCCAGAAAATAAGTCCTACGATACCTATCGTATCAGGAACAGGCAGGGTATAGTGGCATCAGAGAATGGCAGTATTGTGAAATATTGTATCAATTTTTTAAAGATGCACGAAAAAAACTATTGTCAGTGCAGGTAGGATGACCAAAAAACACAATACGACTTTCATTGACATGAGTTTGAAAGTTCCATTACAAACTTTGCACAGCTTGTTGCAAGACAAGGGAAGTGCTACCAACATGCTGTGAAGCAGTCCTGTCTTAGAAATAACAAATCACGTCAAATGAGTGAAAACGTTCTTCATGCTTTCATTACCGTTAAGCAATCATGTCTCAGAAAACATGCACAAGATGAGTGAAAATATTTTTCAAACTTGGAACTTCTGTGATCTCTCCATTTGAAAAATAAGCAACGTCATCTGTTTCCATGGCATTAAATCTGTACAAGTTAATTGATGATGGAAACAAGCCCAGAAAGTCAATAACAGTCCTCCAAATGTAAAGTAAGAAAAACAAGAAAAGTAATGAGCCTTTTTTTTTTTATCTTTTCCTTGAACATTTTCGAGACCAGCTACATAAAACTAGGCTGTGAAGCTACCATCAGGAAATGCTGAGAACAAAGTTGTTAAACTATCATGTTCTTGAAGTACTCACCAGCTGACAGGAATATGATGTCTGTGTTCATAGAATCATCGTGCACTTTCGAGGCAGTTTGAAACCAGAAATCAATTTAGTTACATTTGTTACCTATCGCATTGAATTGTGTGGTTTTGATTCGTGATTTTATTGCATCAGCAGTGACATAGTGTTTGTCTTTCATGTGCATTTTCACTTTACATTATGTCATGTATGTAGGTTTTCTTAGTCAAGGGGAACCCTGAAAATGGTTCCATGTTGGAACTGGTCTACGATTCCAAAGTAAGTGAAAATATCAGGTACATTTAGGGAAAGAAACTGGACATTGTTTAAAACTTGACGCTTCTTATGTTCTTCATTTTGCATATTTGGAGTTAATGTCTTGGTGGATATGAATGGGACATCAGCCTATTAGCAGATCTACATGAATCCATGATCATGTTCTTGTCCATATCATTCATCGTGTTGAAATCAATGTCTAGTCAGTATGAAAACTAATGTCTACACTATAGCCTGTTTAGTATCTCTGTCAAATGTTCACTGTGATTATTCAGTGTGAAAGCCTTTATCATTTTCACACATAACTGGCATTAGAAGAATAAATTCAGGCTGTATCCAATGTGACAGAACAAATTGTTTTTCAATGAATGATACAGTTTGACAATACAGTACAACAGAATTAATATCTGTACACAGTTAAGAAATATCCCACCAATACAATGAATGCAGTTAGGAAACAACATGTATTTTAACCAACAATCAGAAAATGAGAATTTCTGTTATTTGTGATTATTTATTTTTTGTCATTTCAGGTCCCCATTTTAAGCTGAATCCCTATGATTAAACATTTTCAGGAACCCCCAAAGTAAATAATCCAGATAAATCCCTGCCATATACCACAAAAACTAGTGGTTTCTAGTTAGAACACTGCTACATTAAGTATTTAGACATCCGTATACAACATTTACCAAGCAGCATTTCTAACACTGAACACAGCTACGATGAATATTGATCATAAGATTCCACTTGGTTACCGCGGTGATGGCAGGAATTGCATACATCAACATCCAGTAATGCTCAGTGATGGAACAACTGTCCAATCAAATGATAAAACACATCTATATCACAAATGCTACAACCTGTGTGTATCTCATATGACAACATGAGCTACATCTGGCATCTACAGATGAGATCACCATATTCAGGATATATTAGATTATGCAGAAATCGTACCATAGCATGCTGGTAAACAATGCATTTTGAATACTCACAATGAATTCATTACTTGCAGAATTATCATGTCTACTTTTCAAGCCACACAGTTGAAATATGATATTTTCCATAATAACGGATCTAAATTTGGTTCCGATTTTGAAACATGTCCCAAGCCTGCATTCGATCTGTCAAGATTTTACATGATACTTGATATTGGTAGCAAATAGATTAATAATAATAATAGACAAAATGGGTGCAAATTAAAAAAACCTTGTTGAAGCAAATCCTCAATGACAGAACTATACACATCCTGTTGTCAAATCTGTGGCATCTGCTGATGTACAACATAATTACATACAGCGTTCACATTAATGAAGAAACCTCAGTTTTTCATGAAAAAGAATAATAAAAACATGCGAAAAATATATACGTTTTGGATGCACAGTTCTGATCTACTTAATTACAAAAAGTACATTGAACCAGCAACACGTAGAAAAAACACTAAATTTTGAAAAGATTCAGAATTGTTATAAAAATTTAATGCACAAAAGAATTTTGACTAAATATTTATATATTTGTTTCTGCACCCACTCATACAAACTCTATCATGAAGACTGATATATTACACCTGAGTTTTGGCACTTATGACGGCACAATTCTTATGGATCTGACCCGTGAAGGTCCCGGAGTAGAATAGGCCTTCAGCCACCCATGCTTGCCATAAAAGGCAACTCAGGTTGTCGTAAGAGGCGACAGACTGGATCGGATGGTCAAGTTTGCTGACTTGGTTGACACATGTCATCGGTTCCCAGTTGCACAGGTCGATGCTCATGTTGTTGATCACTGGATTGTCTGGTCCAAACTCGATTATTTACAGAACGCCGCTATATAACTGGAATATTGCTGAATGTGGCATAAAACTAATCTCACTCACTCACTCTTATGGATTTGACAATATCATTTTATCTTACTTCTGAAATTTCATCCTCTATCCACTGTCTTAGTTTCAGAAGCAGTGAGGATCGATTATGAGGGCAACAAAATGGAAACAACACACCTCATACCTGAGACCAACCTTTGACTCACACCAGACAACCTGATGACTGTCATCATGAGCAACAGCTCTCTCCCTTGCATTTATACAAAATCAACCACAGCATCAAGTGTGATTTCTAGGACGTAAAGTTGCCACATATAGCAAGCCTAAACTCCCTTTAAACCACTACTGATTAACATATTGTAACTAATGCTTAGTCCTTGAATATATATATACAGTCCTATTTCTTTAATCCAACATTGTTCATTGCACAGCATACTGTCGGATTATTAAGAATGTCGGACTAAAAAATTAAGACTAAATTACGTATATTCAACTTGTTACCAACCAATGTGTCAGATTGTCGGATAAACAGAGGCTGGATTAACAACACTTGACTGTAAATTAAAAAAAACAAATAATCCCTTTTATACATAAAAGGAGCACCAGTGAGAAGTGACATTTAGAACTTTAAGGAATCTAGACTTTTTTTTATGGCTTTGGCAATGCAGAAAGTGTTGTGCATAAGAAAAATATAAGATAATGTGGTTCCGAAACTTGTGACTCAGGAAAGGTCCACATCCGAAAACCATTGTAGTGCTTAAACAATAACTAGTCCCATACTTTTACACTAACTTTCGACATTTGTTACAGCAGTGTTGGTTATACTTCGACCTACAAAACAAGAAGTACAGAGGCTCCCTAGTAATAGGGACTGTAAGTCTTGCAAGGTGCTACTTTGGTACTAATTTTGTTACTGGCTCTCTTTGCTTGCACCAACAGTTCTTATTCCAAACTCTGCAACCACCAAATATGACTTAACTACACCAGACCATGTGTTCATTGTTTGTCACCGGTATGGAATAGACTCATTTGTTTCATGTCTAGTCTATATATTTGTGTGAACTCAATGCACATTTAAAGTCCTGTAGGTACATCGTACATTAATCATATACTCCACAGCAAGTATCAAAGACATTCATATTATAAGATGGTGAATGCATGAATTCTACATATTTACTGAACAACTTCCCATAGGTATTATTGGTGCCCACATTTACATGAGGAATACGGTACAAATCCTTAGCAACACAAGCAATTGATACAGATTCATTAATACAATAATGGGAAATTTCGTAAGTACCGATGACGTTTCAAAGAAGAAACATTTACATATCCAAACGAATGCATACCACAATACTTAATGGATTTATTGAAAGTTGATATGGCTGTTTGTGTTTTCATCAGAAACAATCAAGAATATTTAACAAAGCCAAACACACATGAAAAGATCCAGCAATCCATAAGCATGCAAAACTGTCTCACAACACTCTGCAAAAAGACACCGGGCGAGTAATTGCAATAGATTTCTTTCAGTGAACTTTTTTTAAGCTAGGCTTGGTGCATTAAAAATTTAGTTGTTTCTTCTTCATGGTATTGATTGCAGGGGAAGCAAATCAAGATGAGCCTCAGTCAGTCTGACATGACGTATAGGTGGCAGCGTTCGAAATAACCACTAACCCAGTAGTCCGATGCTAGGTAAAACTGTCCCGGGATAGAATCACGGTAGCCCGTTTTGCTATTGTAGCTATGGTTAGCTAGTGATCCTGAAAAACTATTTCATACACTGATAGGTGGTATTTGTAGAACTGTGTATTTTGTGTTCAGTAGGGTAATGCAATCCAAAAATGTGGTATTTTCAGTTATCGTACAATCTTTTTATTATCCTATTAAACCTTTTCTAAAATGTCTATAAATCATTTTGTCAAAATCTATTTATTAGCCAGGTGGTCGGTATTTTCCCAGCAGTAAGTACTCACATATTGAACTGAAATGGACTAAAGGCAGTGTACCAAGCTGTCGATAGTACTGGACCTGGCTGTCTGAGTGATCTGACTGTAGGAGCTCCTTCAGGTGCCTGTCATCAAACTTCAACTTTCGGCTCCAGATCATTCTCAGTCTCAGCTGCTACTTTATGGAACTGAATCAGTGAAGCTATTACTATTGTGACAACATTTGAAAAAAGCAAAAGATGCTCTAGCAGAAGTTCTTCCCACTCACATAATTTGCACAAAAACTTTCCTGAAACCACACAGCAGTACACAACTGCAGTGTCTAAACAAACCAGATAATGATGTGATGTTGGGCCAGAAAATTCTGTCACATAACAGTGCATTTACTGATTTTGTGGAAACTGATAACAATACCGAGGATATCAAGTGTAATTTCATGAGGCAGTTAGGGTGAAGTTACGCATTTTATAACCCTTGTGGTATGGTATAATACATAAACAGCGGTATGGTATAATACATAAACAGTATAATTTTAACTCGCGGCAATAAATTTAATGACAGAATTCTTAGTTTGTTTAGTAAATTCACTATTTATTGACCAAGAAAAACAGGTTCTCAAGTTACTGCATTCAACATATATGTTAAGTAATGAAACAAAATCAGTGATTTTTAAACAACATTAACCTGACCATAAATGAATACTTTGGACATTTAAAAAATTATTTATCCTTGTGATATGTCTTCATATTACTGTAGTACAAAACTATGGACAAAAGGTAAGACAAAAGAGCATTTAAAGACACAGAAACCACATGAAAGGGATTGACAGCAGGATGGGTAACTGGCTGATAATCATCTGCACTATGATTATATGTGCTGAAGGATTAGGAATGAGAGTGTTTAGTTTTACGCTGCACTCAGCAATATTCCAGCTATCTGATAATGCTCTGTAAATAAAGGTCTGGAACAGAAAACCCAGTGATCAACAGGATGTGCATCAATCTATGTAACTGGGAACCGATGACATGTCGGCCAGCCTGACAAGTCGATCCTGTTAGTTCCCCCTTACGACAAGCATAGTCTCTTCTTACAGCAAGCATTGGGTTGCTGAAAACCTACTCTACCCCTGATCTTCACAGGCTCTGAAGGATGATGAGTAGAACTAACCTCTGCATCTCATGGCAGTGCAGGGAGGTGTTTATTAAAACCTCTGGCAGAGTACACTTGTAGGTGGCCACAGGTGGTTAAGTTATCAGAGTCAGGAGTTCCTTTGATCCTACTAGTAGCAGTACTACTCAATGTGATCAATGTTGCCTTGCAAAGAAGCGATTTAGATCAACAAATATCACCCTGGTATATTCTTAGGGTTTCCCCAGCATCTAAAAAGGGCAGGACAACAGAATTTCAAAAGGGACCCCTTATTCCAAAAGGGCATGCAGGGACAGATTTCCAAGTACATGTTAAGTTATTCATAAACAGTGATACTTAAACGCTCAAAGAGAACAGTCATTTCACTTAACTTCAACATGAAATAGAAATTAAAACCACAAAGTTTTAATATGAATTACTTGTATCAAACGAAAAG
Source organism: Haliotis asinina (assembly GCF_037392515.1). NCBI lineage: Eukaryota > Metazoa > Mollusca > Gastropoda > Lepetellida > Haliotidae > Haliotis > Haliotis asinina. Next base: position 22,379,401 of record NC_090293.1, on the reverse strand, counting down.
GCAGGACAACAAGTTAAAGAAGGGGACCACTGTCTTCGATCAGTCAGGAAGGGGAAAACCGCTGTGGATCAGATAAAAAGGGAGAATCCTGCGGTAGGTGGATCAGTCAAGAAGGGGAACATTGCTGTGGACCAGTCCTAAAGGGAACACTGTTGTGGTCCAGTCCTGAAGGGGAACACTGTTGTGGTCCAGTCCTGAAATGGAACACTGTTGGTGACCAATCCTGAAGGGGAACACTGCTCTTGATCACACAAGAAGGGGAACAATGCTGTGGGTCAGATTAGAAGGTGAACAATGCTGTGGGTCAGATTAGAAGGTGAACAATGCTGTGGGTCAGATTAGAAGGTGAACAATGCTGTGGGTCAGATTAGAAGGTGAACAATGCTGTGGGTCAGACAAGAAGGGGAACACTGTTATGGATCAGTTAAGAAGGGGCAAAACTGTAGTGGATCAGTCAAACATGGCTGAGACAAACCATGCTGCTCACATACTGGTTAAATGTGATTGATGAAGATCGTTTACACTGCCGATCCACATGAGATCAATTACAAATGCAGTACAGCTCAAGGTCTGGTGAAGGAATATGGAACACAACATTTATAGTAAGCTAATGTCACTGCTGATGGTTTAGCAATTTAATCTGTATACAGTACACCGAATATAAACAATGTTTTTGATGTAACTTTGCAAACAATTGAATAATGCCTTTTAGATTAATTACTTCTCCATTTTTAATTTTTATTGAGTCAGCAGAATTTGAAAATCTATCTTGTCTTGTTTAGAAATAACCCTTGAAGAATAAGTAAAAACATGGGCATTAATCGGTAGTAAAAGAAAGCATCACATGCATAAACATTGAAAATTGATGAAAAAGACAATGTGTCTTTGAGACCTAGAAGCTTTGCAAGCATGTTCAGGAATGAAGGCTTTTATTTCATAATTTGATACCCTTGACAAAATCAACAGCTGTAGCTAATTATTTTAAAAATTAATACACAGTCAATAGCTGCATAATCCTCCAGTGCAAACTGGTGCAGTTTCAGTTGAGGAATTCCATATCCATTTTTAATAAGCAGCCTTTGGGGCATGTAATTTTATGTCACTGGTGGTTGAGTACTGTGTCCGTATTGGTTACGGTTAAATGTGTGCTTCAAAGCATGGCAACAGAAAGAAATAAATATAGATTTTCTTTAGGTGGGTTGAGTCTGATTACATCTCCAAGTGCAAACAAAGATGTATAAAACTTATACATAGCCTTGTATTACGGGTCTGGAGACACTTCAGTCAAAGTAAACTTATCCTTGGTACTTTTCGTTACACTCCACTACTGAGTCTAACAAAACTATATGGGAGGTCGCGGTAGGTAACCTTTGAGAATGACCAATCAGAACACAGCTTACCAAATCGTGAAAGTGGACATTCGCACATACCTTTTGAACTTTTTATCTTGAAAAGGTTCGTACCCGAACGATTCCCAATGCTATTTTGTGTACGCTCGCTTCTGGGTGATGCACATGGTGTACGTGCAACCATGACAACTGTGAGTAAACAGTCGCTGAAAATAGTGTTTTTGGCAATATTCAAGGATGTCATCTTACAGAAATATTAGCTTATGGTAACCATGTCAACAGAATATATACTGCAGATCAAATGACTGTGTCATATGCAGAGTTTTGCTTGTGGAAAGACCTGAGTCAGTGACATGAATATTTTGAAAGTCCCTCTGATCCCTAAGTAGTAGCCGTTGTCTGATTGGTTAAATCTATTTAACCGTTTCGCGTTTGACTGGACGGTCATTGGTCGCTCAAAGGTTACCTGATGCGACCTTCTAATAGGTTTTGTTAGACTCAGTGGTGGAGTATAACGAAATACACTGAGACTAAGTCTACTTAGACTGGGTAAAGCTTCTCCCTAATTTCCACCTGATCACATGAACAATAACAAAAAGACCCAGCTCTGATTTATCAAAGAAAACCTTATCTGAACCAGTAACCATTATCAATGAATTTACAAATCTGTTATGCAATAACCATCATTTACTACTAAACACTGCTATTTAAAACATTTGATGTAAAAAAAAATCCCAAAACCTCTGATCTTGCATTAATGTTTAACATAAAAACTGAATTCATGAATTCAGCTGCATATGTGAATGAAATATGTGTATGACATTTCTCAGGGACCCGTATGTTTTGATGCCATTTGCTAATGGCTCTTGCTCCCCTAGTTTACTAACTAACCTAGGTAAATCAGTGAAATAGGGTAAATTGGTAAAATAGGATCTAAATCACTAACCAATGAATGATAATGTTTTTCCTCTTATACGACATAATTTTCTAAAGATGTATGTGAATACTGTAAAAAAATATATATCAGTAACTCAAACAAAAATGAAACTATACAAGAGAAGGTTCTATAGATGTTAACTAAACACAATAAATCTAAATGGTTTCATTCATGACAGTTGAGGAACAAAGCTTCCAGTCGTGTTGAATTAGGGAAAAACCCAAACACCCAAAACATCTAAATGTCTAAATCCATCAACTCTTGGCAGAGTCCCTCTCATCCTCCTAACCCAAACAGTTTCAGAATCGAGCAGTGTGCCTAGTAATCCATGTGGCTCGAAAGCAGTGTATATGTGCGTATGTAAACAAACACACATCCCTTGGAGATGTGAGCCATGCTCATTCTTTACAGATAATGAACCTGTACTTGTGGGAAGCTCTGATCAGGTTTAAATTGTCTTTATAAATACTTGGTGGAGGCCATCTTATGTATTCAAGCCAAAGCAGGTGGTCTGTGTTGGGGTATGGAGGCTATTTTTCATTTCAGTATGAATGATCATTTACACTGTTGTACATTCAACCTCGGCCTTATCACAGAATGCTGGCCAACACCCAACATTAGGTTCTGAAAATATCACCCAAGTCAGTGTTCGAAATAACAAAAATTGCCCGAATGCCTACAGGATTCACCATCTTTTGAAGCTGCGGGTCCTGAATAATCTCCTGAAGGTCCTATTTAAAAAGAAAATATGGTTTTAAGGACACTAACAAACAGGCTCATAAATTAACATGATACCATAGGGACCAATACAAACATGAAATTAAGTAAGGCCGGATACAAAAACATCCTGGCCCTTATTTTAAACACTGATCCAAAATATTCAAACTGTAATGGAAACCGATTGAGTGTATTAGGTTCCAAAGCAAGAACTATCCACACTTATCTACTGACCAAACATCTTGAAATATGAAATCATATTACAGATAATATTATTTATTATACAGGATCAAAGAAGGAAAAGATTTGGTCAGTAATGATTTTATACATCAGAAATCATATCATAGACAATAATGTTTGTGCGACATGCAAAGATTATTATTATGAAATATTCTGCAGCAGCAATCTCTGGACTTATAAACTTTCGTGTTTGTATTTTGGCAACACTCCATCTGTATGATGTCTATCTGTATATAATTGAGTCAGACAATCCAGGGATTAACATCATTATCATGCACTAGCATTTGGTTTTGATTGGTTCAGTGTGGTATTCCGCCACACTCAGCAATATTACAGCTATATGGCTGCAGTCTGTAAATAACAAGTCTACATCAGATAATCAACAGCATAAGCATCAATCTACACAACTTGGATATGATGATCTGTCAGCCAAGTCAGCAAGTCTGACTACCCGTTCCTGTTAGTCACCTCTTGCGACAACTGTGGGTTACTGAAGACCAGTTCTAACTCAGGCCTTCATGGGTCACAAGCATGTGGGATACAATGGTACACATTCTAGGCAGTCCACCTTTAGTTGCCCCTTACAGATGAGCGATGATTTCTGATGATAAAATTTAACTTGGGTCTTCACAGATATATTCATCAATGAAAGGCTCTAATAACAGAATAAACAAAAGAAAGGAGTAATGTTAAACATTGTTTCTTTCTGGTAATATGAAACCAAGACTTCTCTGTGAAATGACCTCGTGACTGTCCAGTGAAGTTTTCATCACACATATATTTTCATGTCTCCATCAGTACCTCAACCCTCATTACCATACTAAGACACCACCTGAAATAACAGGTTTTGTGCATCATAGAATAATGTAGCGTAGAATAAATACAGTTCCAATAGAGGAAGATAATATTTTGACTATCTTTACGATTTATTTGGTTGTCTCATATGACCAGTTCCTTGGAACTGATTCCAACCTGAATTTCAAAATCCAATGTCTAGTTTAATTCTGTTTGGTCTAATGAGTTAAAATGTTAAAAGCTGTGTAGATAATAACACTCAGATCTGCTGAAAATAACGGAGAGAGCTTGGTTTGTGACAATAAATTCCATCTAACAGAACAGACAGTAATCAGGTAGTATGTTTGTTTAAAAAAAGGTTTGTCATAAACTAGCTCTCCTGTCGTTGCAAAAGAATCTGATACTTCATCAAAGGAAACTACATAATGCTACTTCTCTCTACATACGTAAATGGTTATTTAGGATAGTCTCAAAGAGGAGAGACAGCTTCTACCGCAAGCAAGGATTTCAAACAACGCCTAAATGCCTCCTGCAAAAGCATCACAGCACATCACATTTATTTGATTATACACACCCAATATTACAACACCAAAGCCAAATGGCACCAAGAGACAAACCAAAATGGTTATATGTTTACATGATCACTTTCACAAACCAATCCTTACAGCACTTGTCTGAAATGACCTCCACCAATATACACATAAACAAGAACCTGGCTATGGCAGCAAGGGAGCTTGGTGGAAGGTAAATGGCAGCCCCTACTTCTACCAATCCTGGTTTTATTAATTCAACCAGCAAACACTTCTACTTCTGACTACATTTGCAAATCCAACTATTCTGACTAGAGCAGACTCGGCCCTAGGCAAGAGCACAGGGTCAATTTTCATATTGGAGGCATGCCAAGCCTTTCCACTTTGCCAGCACATGGCTCAACCCTGGCCATCTTCAGTCATCATGTTGATAGAACAACAATCTTGGACAATGGAGACTAATTGGTATCCTTGGCTGAACCCCAAAATAGTACCAGTATACCACAATACACATTTCAGACAATACAATTGCCTTTTTTTACAAGAACTGGTATACAGGAGGGTATTGTGATTGTCTCTTTGATTTAAGCTTAAATCAAGAAAAAGAATAATTCACAGGAGGTGTCTAATTCACAAAAAGCATACTTTACAAAATAAGAATTGTAGAAATAAAAACCTCTAATGATCCAACAAAATTTTGAGATTGCTCTTACAAGAAACATGGGTCGTAGTTTGCATAAAATAGGATCTGCAAGTATAAACACTGTCAACAACTGTCAAACACTTAATATTTCAATACATATTGTAAAATGGGCACCTGAATCACAATATATTGTGACACAATTTCTTTGCCTTTTCACAGCCCTAATCACTGATGTCAAAGACATCTTTTAATTGAGAATTAATAACATTATTTTAGAGAGTGCTATCAGGGTTGGAAAAGAATATTCATAAATGTGTTTGAACACTAAAAAAATTGTGTGCCAATGAAAACTATTCTTCCAAACATTCATGATCCTTAGCTCTTTTTGTTTCAGGAAGAAACATTAAGTTAATTTAAGCTTCTTAAAAAAGGTTAGCATTTTGTTACGTTTGATCCATAACTTTTCTGTTCAAAGGTCTATGTTTAATTTTGGGAAACTTATGGTCAAGTGTTCATGATTGTTGAAGTTTTTCCAGAGCAAGTTAACACAGTATGACCTACTGGATCAGCACCTCAACCAGTTCAGCAGAAAAGCCAATAACACGACACAATGAAAATAAACAAAACAGCCTTTATGACCACCTTATGGTATACAATATAGCTTCACAGTATCCTGGATGGGTTTTAGAGATACAATGCCAGGTGTATAACATTATTATCACATCGTATTTGTTGGAGTTGCTGCCAAGTCTCTAGTTAGATACACAGCAAACAAAGTTAAGAAATCATGTGTTGATTTTTCAATATCTGACTGGGAAATAACTTGTATTATCTTGGATCATGATTTATGTGTCAAGTCAAACACAGAACTAACTGAAAATATTAGAAACTAAATCAACATGACAATAATAACACAAAATTATGTGTTCAACTGCAGTCCCAAAAGAAGGTCTGTCAACCTTGTGACAATGAGCAAGCTTTATGGAATACAGAACCATTATGATGTCATGTTATTGTTCTGGCTGTTGAGTCAGATAAAGCTATACACAGGCCATTCTGAAAAGCACTTCATAAATTACAACAAACGCAAATATAGGTTGTTATGCAAAATAATTACAGCAAAATACAGAATTTATTACTAATGGCAGGAGTGAGTTAACGAGTGGGTTAAGTTTTACGCTGCAATATTCCAGCAAAATCACAGCAGGAGACACCAGAAATGGACTTCACACATTGTATCCATGCGGGGAATCGAACCTGGGTCTTCATGATGAGTGCATACTTTAACCACTGGGCTTAAACACTGCCCTGCTAGCAGGAGCCATGTATGAAATACACTAATCACTGTTGCATATTATAATATTCAACTATGTTTTAAACACTATTAGCACACCACATTCATAGTTACTTAACCAGAGGCCCGTATCATGACACAATCAAAGCTTTATGATGGTTTAATATAAGTATATGTGAAAGGAGTTACAACAGTCATAATGCTACACTTGCTTTGTGAAATGGTCCCCAATATCTAAAACAGGTTTTACATTGCATGTAACAGTTAAGTGTCTCACTGACTTGATTATTTCATTAGGTTTAAACAGAAAGAGATTAGCTCTCATCAATTATTTAGTAGGCCTCATAACATGAAGGTGACCTGTTGCTATTTAGAGATAGCTGAAAGACGATAAACCAAAGTGACTGAAGAATAAACTCAAAATTTTCAACAGCCAGTATCTCTTTGATCAACTTTTGCTTATATATAGAAGCCAAAAAGAAAAACAAAAAAATGAAAGAAAATTGAGAAAAAACACAAAAAAGGACAAATCTGTCAGTTTGACAAACAGTAGCTTTCACTCTCCTGAAACTGTTCCTCATGGACAAGAACATACTTGGTCTGCTCCAGTTCATAGCCAAAAGACTTGTTCCATCTTTGCAATGGATCTTGTTAATTCCATCTACTACACGTTAAAACTTAGAACGGAAACTTCAGTAGTCCTAACATTAATGCTCATAACATTTAGCAAGCAACACAACAAATAGTGAATTTTTTAAGCAAGTGTATTCGCTGACAAATGTTGAAAGCTTAGTACTGTCAGCTTCAACTTCACACATAAAATTATCAAGATTTACATGACATAGACTTTCACTGTTGTTTAGTGCTGCATCCTATAATGTTCCAGTGTTAATGAAATCTGGTCCAGACAGGCCAGTGATTGATACTATGAACAATGCTCCATACGAACATGATATGAAGGTGTGCAAACTCCCAGCTGGAGTCCACTTGCTTAGTTCCATAAAAGTAGATACTGGAGGGTATATTCTCATAAAAAAACTCTCCAATTTGTACATGATAAAGGTTAAAGTGATAACAGTTTGTTGTCACAGTCTGTCAGTACACAAGCAGTGTTTGACATTGACAACAACGATGCCTGTACTGCAAAATCCTCAATGGGCCTTCATATATTTTAATATTTTTGTAGAATAATTTAAAACTTAAAAAAAAACCCCAAAAAACTAAGAAGATCTTTTCAAAACATTTTGTAAACCTCTCTTCAGAAATTTGCTCATGTCACATGGATAATGACAATCTATAATGTTAACAGGGCCAGCTGATACCTGTTCCCAAACTTGAAAACTTACTGGACTGCATAGTGAGCTGTCTCTTCCACGGTCCCTGAAGCATATTATTATACAGTTTAGCCCTCCCTGCAATGCTAAAGTCCTAAATGAAGCAAGTCTAGATTTCTCCTGGGTCTGAATCCCTCCTTTTCATTTTAAATGAGTTTATTTGTTACAATCAAAATTATGTAAATTCAGAGACCAAGTGTTAGTCTACATAGTAAGCTAAATATCTGGTTTCTAACAGTGATCATAAGCACCAGCAGTACCCAGCACCAGTGTGTGAAATAGACACCGGCAAGTGGCTAGCAAAAATCCAGCTGAGCCTGCAAATCTCCACAGTCACTGGCTAGTGAATGATCATTTTGAAAATATACCACTCTCTTCGAATTGTTAAGTCTTAAAACACTTTTAATCCATGCAAGATTATGGAGTCATAAAATGTTTATCATAATAGCAGCTCAATGAAGAAACTCTTGTTTACATTCAAATTTCCAGCTAGTGAATTATTTTGTGGGCTTGTAACATTCAGACCCCCATTTTTTAGAACTATTTCGCACACTGCCAAGCACCCACTTCAAATTGTACCTGGGTAGGAGCAGAGAGTATCTAAACCTCAAGGCTACCAAATTGCAGCTGAGATTTGTGTCCACTACCCATTATTACAAGGCCCACAGCTGGCATGACCTACATCCCCTTCTGTTCTGTAATTAATAATAACTGATTATTTGAGCAGAAGTGTCACTAATGAACCTTAATGAAAGTATGGAATGCATGATGACCTAATTCACTCGGCTGTTTGCATATGTTTCAAATAATTCAGGCCAAAAAATAGAAAAACCTGTTTAACGTTTCCACTCAAGAATTAGAAATCCAAAGATGGTTGAGAACCATGATGATATTGGTTAGAACTGGACTTCAGCAGCAGCGACCAACAAAAAACACCAAGGAATCAAACACACAACCCTATAATCAAAGGGAATAGCCTTACTGGAACCACCATTCTGGTACCTGTCATGTGAGGTGGTCCAATAAGACCGATCAAGAATTTGGAAGTTGGATTTGTTCCCTCACACATTATCCTTCAAGGTTAATCATTTCATAATTTACTTTAAAGATTATGAATAGTTTGTTTCATTGCGTTAACCTCGCTGCAGACAGAGCAATATTTGTACCAGATGCCATCTTGTTTTCTGGCAGAAGAATCAATGTTCATCACATGATCCTCATGTTCTTCATGTGACAAGTCAATATTGATCATGTGACTAGCCTGTATTCTAGGTCAATGTAAGTGGGGTCAAATCTAAAATGTCACATGGTACAAAAAAAAATTAAAATAACCGTAATACATGCTCAATCTCACGGAGTGCAACTCAGTACAGGAATGCAGACTTAACAATGCCTCAAGTGCCTTGTTAAGAGATGTTGCACTTAGTAGCGGAGGCTGATAAAACGTATAATCACACACCATTGATTACTAACATTGTATGAAATTGAACTACTCCATATTGACCATCTTGTTGTGTGATAACTCCAGGGTTTATCTTTTATAGCACTGCTTGGTCAAGATTCTACTGCTTTTTCTTGACATGTCAAAATATTGTTTTGTTCAACAAAGAAATTGAAAGGATGTTTGGGTCAGCGGTGAATGAGTGAGTTGGGTTTTTCCACTGTTTTCAGAAATATTCCAGCAATATCATTGCAGGAGACACCAGAAATGGGTGAGTTTGTCAATGGTGTCAGCTGTATTCTGGATATACATAAAGCTGTAAATTAGTGAGTGTAGGCCAAGACAATTAGTCCCAATAACAGATCATGCCAGGAAGAAATCAAGCCACACTTGTGGTAACCACCCGTCTTGTAATCTTAGAACCAACTTGTATGGATTGCTTGGGAGTTATATACAGTAAGCTTCATATAGAAAATAGAAAAAGGCACCCACAAATATAATTTGCTCAATGGAATTTCACAACCTCTGAGGAGAGCATGATGGCCACTTCTGCTTCAAGGTAGACATTATTACATTAGTCTGAGAGAAGGAACTTCAGTGTCACCTTGACAATCCAGACCTGTCAATACTATGTCGACAATCAATGGAATATTCCTTCCCATGATTACTTATTCATTGTTTTGCCAACTGAAAAAGGGAAGTTACCACATACGGCTTTGGCTGACTGAGTCCGTTACTAACTTACAGCTAATCTTAAATTACAAAAAAACAAAAAAAACAAACAAAAAAAAAAACAAAAAAAACCAAAAAAACACCCAGGACATTATTCAAAATAATAAATCAAAACTAACAAATAAATTTTCTTTTCAAGTATGACTTTTATGCAATTACTAAAACAACAGTCCTATTTTCTTGAATCATATGAATGCTGAAATACCTGCTTATATTGGGGTAAATTTCAAAGTCACTTTGCTAATTTAATCCTTGATAAAGCATTCACCTTTGCATGAAATGAAACACAGGAAATATCCTCATCCATAATAGAATCACCCTGGTGACAACAGACTGAGCTTCAACCTTCCTGCAAGTCTATACTGTAGGACAACCACAGAAGATGTATATTGATTCCATCCATGTCATAAGGACGCCAGTCTCTCATATGAACTTATTCATGCTATATACATAAGCCAGGTTTGATCATGATTTATACTGATAATCACTACCATAGAGACTAGTATAAAAATTGAAAAAATTATAAGAATACAAGTGTCTCTAGTCAAACATACTTAGAACTTATTCCTCTCTCTCTCTTTCTCTGTCTCACACACACACACACACACACATTCCATGTAACATCACTTTAACTAATAATCATCACTAAAGTGATGATTAACTAATGAAAATAAGACAATACTATGAGTATCTGTAACAAGTGAGTGTGCACACAAGGCAACAAATGACAAACGTGGACCACATCTGTCTCGAGACTTGCACAAGTCTACCTGACCCTCTGGCTAGCTTACTGGTCTGCTTCTAAAACCAGGTACCATTCATTAGTGGGAAGGTCAAAGGTTACTGTGTTTGGTAGGAGTGCCTGGACTATTCTGATAATACAGGCCAGAGTTCTTGGCTTTCCCACACCAGGAATCCTGGAAAGTGGACGTAATCTAGCATGGGGTGGATCCCCAAAATCATGGCCCCATTCCCCTCATCATACTTGATGCAACCATCTGGTTCAGGAATATCAACTCTGCACAAATCTCAGACTCGGTAATCATGGTGAGAAGCCCTCTGAACACATTCACCATGTACAATACATCAAATATAATATGACTTATTACCCATGTGCAATTAGTAAGACTCAAATGTTAGATGACTTACAATATATTCTGACATGACCTTTAGATGCAGCAACTTGAAGGTTTAGACAACATTAATAGAAGCTGTACATGTTTTTGGTGTGATATAGCCAAAGCTCAAACCCTTGACATCAAATGTTCATGAATGGTGTTTTAAAGTAACAAGATATTGGACTATGTAAGTTTCAGATGTCTATTTGACCCACTGAAAATTTGCAGGAACCATAAAATAAGAATTCCACACACATTTCAGATTTAAGCCCAGAAGTAGGCTTTACACACTGTACCAATGTGGGAATTGAACCCAGGTCTTGGCGTGACGAGCAAAGCTTTAACTACACTACCTGCCATCGGACTGTCTGTGAATTTAACGAATTTGTCTGGATTCGTGAACACTGGACACTGACAGACATTTGAACAGATAATGGATGTAGCCATAATCATAATGCTATAACCCTGAATTAGTTAAGAACTAAATATTGCTGGCGTGATTGGGATTAGAGACCATTTTCAGTTTACATGTGCAAACTAGGTAATCCAGTAACACACATTTACACACTTTTAACTTAGAAAAAAGACGAACACACACACAATTGAGCTCCTTATCATCTCATATTGCCCTGAACGGCCTAAAGTGTGCTCCAAGAAAACAGGACTATTTCGGTGTCTGATTTGGCTAAGGGGAAGGGTTAAAGTATCTACAGCACACACTGAAATGGTGTTTGACTGATACATGAATAATACAGTATTGACAATTGGTTTTTCATACCTCAAACTGAGACAGGTATTTCAAGCTTTGTCCCTGAATCAATGGAAGAGAGACGTATTGTGGAAATTCACATTCCTTTAACAAAAGTTTCCTCCGTGACCCTACAGACCTACACAAAAATAACCACACATTGTGCACAGCTTTGTTATTCCAGCAGGCAAAATAAAGTGAGAATAATGAATAAATAATTAATGAGAAAACCTCCGTCACAGCCAGGACCAACAGCACTTTCTTCCTAATTTGATCCAACTAAGAAGTCTCTTAATACAATAATTGATTTTTACAACTTCCATTTGTACAAAAAATGAGAAGTTTTTCAATGCACAGCCATTCTTATTTTTTTCCTATTTTCCTTTACAAAGGCTGCTTTTCGCTAATGGCCATCCATTACATTCCCGGTAGAATGTACATTTAAATCAATGCTACTAAATCACAGTTGGGCCTAAACAAATGTATGGGAAATAAAGTAAAATGTATTATCAAAAGCCAACATTTTCCTTAAAAACTGTTCCTCAGTGAGTTTCCAAATGGACACATGAGAATAGTGTTAAAATTGTACACCATTATCATGCCATGGTTACCAAATTTAAAGGTACGCTTAAATCATCAAAGAACCTGGAGGGCCTATCACCTTTCAACCATGAACACAACATTGATAAGCTCATTACAGCTACAGTTGGGATGCAAGATTTCAGACCAGTTTTTCATCAATGAACCCTGTATGCAAGACCTTGCCTGGTGCAGTTCTAGATTAGATTGCTGTTACTCAACGTATGTTATCAGCTTGTTACATGCATTATTCCACTCAAAATTCCAGTTATACACACTTGTAACCAAATGTTATAGCAACCCACATGCATAGCAAATGTAGTTGGAAATATAACCTATGTATATGCGTGTGCATGTGTGTGCACATGTGTGCACGCGTGTCCATGTGTGTATTCTACTCTCTGTGCTTGATGGAGCCTTTACTTATTTCTCTCTCATTCACAAAACAAACAAAGGGCATATTTCAGCAGCATTGTATATTTGACTGACCCTATCAAAGGTGGACAAGCACATGCACACTAGCCGTCACAAAACTGACCATTTGGCCCCTATTATTCCACACCAAGCAACAGCCACTTTCCCTCCTTTGAGACAGCAAGGACTGACACATTGACACAAGCTCTTAGGGATTCAATATTGATACACATTAAAACATAAAATGTAAATGCAGTAAATGCTGTTGCCTACTTTAAAACAGAACCAGCGACAGATAGTGAGGTAGAGAAAAAAAGATCCCTATGGCTGTAAAAACAAAAAGGTTCTGAGGGTGTCATTCAGAAGAGTTTAAAACAAAGAAACGTGACTAAAGAGTATCATGAAAAAATAATTACTTAACTTCAATAGTTATCTGAATACGTCACCAAGGCTGTATTTTGGGAACTATTTACAACCCCACTACAGATCCCACTCAATGAATACTTACATAACATATGGTATGCTATTACAACATTCATTATTTGATCAGCACACACTGACCCACTGTTGTGGGTGTATTCAAGTATTCGCAAACCTGTTTACCATGTTTAGCCGGCTGTCAAACAACGTGATAACACAGGCAGCTACAAGATCTGTATCTGCATGGATGTCATTCAAAAAATTGTTCTGATCAATAACCAAGTGAGCTGAACTTCTCATGATAATCAATTACGATACTAAATGGTTATATAGGTTTACAACTCGGCTGCACATCGTGAGCAAGATCACAATGGCATATATTCCAATACGTATTACTCCAAAAGATATATTTCCAAAACACTGACAGCCAGGTATGAAATATTTTTATCATTGCGACAACTGGATTGAAAATATTCCCTTCTTCAATACAAATTTATTTCTCAGCAGCTGATGTTTACAACCCCAATATAACCATCAGTGCCACAAAACTTAAAAAATTGTTGGACAAGATGTCTATGTTATAACAAAATTCCTGGCTCAATACAAATATATTTCCCAGAAGCTGAAGTTTACAAATCCATCGTAACCACCAGCACCACATAACAAAAATAATTACCGCAAAAATACATCTTAAGACATACTGTATTGCTATCTTAAATTTTATTCCACATTTTATTTTATCAAAATATATGCTTTAGTGCCACAAAACATTTAGAATTGATGCAAAAACATATCTCAGTTATAACACATATTCCTGGACTAAATACAACTTGTTTTTCTCTTTAGCTGAAGTTTACAATAACAATGTAACATCAGTGTCGCATGAATTGAAAAATTGTGACAAAAACACATCTAGATAAAAATAAGTGTTTTCCATACTGTTTGCACATTTCTGAAACTAAACATGCTTTCCCAAATGTACATAAATATGATACATGCTAAACTGCATGGATTTTTTTCTGGAAACATGAGCCAGGAAACACTTGCTGTTGGTGTTGCAATCTACATGTTCTCACGACTCACAACTGGGCACCCATTCCATAACTCCGAACAGTGTCTTTTTCATGAATACACAAAAATATTCAAACTCTTTCAAGCAGTTGGGGAAAGGATGCATAGAAAATAACTGATAATACAAATGATGCATACAAGATAAATGGTGATTGTCAGGACTATGATCCTTCCTTGCACCATTGCTCTTTAAAGCCAAACTTAATGTATTACATAAACAGCCATGTATGGCTCCCTGACACGCACTGAGATCAACCGTTAGGAACACTGACTAAACAGCTTACGAGATTGACAGGAGGCACATGTAGATTCTGGCATCACATGCAGTTTTGTGGATGGTCTTACATACGCTGTCATCTTGACGGGGAAAAAATACTGTTGTGTGTTTCACAGATTTCCAAATAATGAAAACTGCAAACAGCTAAAATTATTCTTTTAACTTGGAAACATGAAAATGAGGTAAATTGGGTGATCAGTTGCAGATATTTCTAACAATGTTAATGCCCACTAGTAGTATGGCTATGATAAGAAAGTTAGAATGGGTAAGTGCTGCTTTTATCATTGCACAGGTGGCAGGGAAGACAATAGGACTGTGCTTTACACATTGTGCCAATTTAAGGGAATGGAACCTTGGTCTGATGCACGAACAGAAAGCTTTATCCACTATGCTATCAACTATCCCTTAAGTATGATAACTGCCGGGGTGTGGCACAGTGATCATATGGCACTGTGATGACATTCTATAATAACATGTGCTTCACACAGGCTAAAGTATATTACAATGAGTGAGAGTATTCTGACAGGACAATGACTGTTGTTGTATATCTCAGCAATACTTTCACAGTGAAACAAGCTATGGGTTTTTAATGTAGGTTACCCACTGGTATCTTGACACCATGAATATCTTGGTTGTCAGGTCATGTTTTGATACATAAACAGTTATATTACAGATTGTCAGAGACCCTGGACATACAATAGCCACTTGACCAAAATATAAAATAGCTAGTATGCATTTACATGCTCCTTTACATAATCATACAAAAAGGTATCATCTCAGCTTTGTAAGACTTCGCAAGGTACTTCTATTGCAGCGCCATGTATCACTGATGCATGGTAAAGGCCTTGTCACATGGTGTGTAACTTAAGCAGTCATGTGCTATCTAACATGTCAATACCTTGTCAGAGGCGGTAGTCCAACTAGTGTTAATTTTGGTGAACATGTACTTGTTCAAGTTATTTCAGAGGGTACGGTGGGGTAGGCCAGCAGTTAAAGCATCCGCTCGTCATGCTGAAGACTTGTGCTTGATTCCCCCAGATAGGTACATTGTTCGAAGCCTGTTTTAGGCGTCCTCCTGCCATGAAACTGATGGAACTTTGTTAAAAGTGGCACAAACCACACTCACTCACTCCATAGGACTGGGGAAACCTCAGCTGGACCACCTTGAACAAAACTATGGGTTACCATGTTTGCATTTTCTGTCTGTTCCAAATTGCAGCCAAATTTAAGGAGAATCATCAGCCTTAAATATTACTTGCCATTGAGGACTACCAAAACTGGATTTTCAATGGTCTTCAGGATTTACTAGTCTTGGCAAGAGAGGTGAATGAGTAAGGCTTTCCCTCACTTTCAGCAAGATTCCATCAATATCACAATGGGACACCAGAAATGGTCTTCACACACAGTACCCACAAGGGTAACTGAACCCTGATTTACCCACTGGGCTACCTCACTGCCCCTCCCAATCTTGAGGACAAGTGCGAATTCCAAAGGCTGTTATTTAGGTCTAATGGAAGGTTTGGGATAGTTCCATCTTTTGGAGTGTGCCGTGAGAAATGAGGAGGAACAAATTAACTGACAATGCAACATTTCCTCTGGTAGAAGCAGTAACAAGGTGATATTCTACTCAGATGCACTGACGAAAACAGTGATCATAAGAATCAAGGCAACTATAAACACGGTAAACTGGCTACAGGAGAACTGAACTGTCACTGCTTTCAACTTGCACTAAACAGGTCTATCTCAACATGGCACAGACAAGTTTGATTAAACTGAAGTTTTAGTATCTTCTAAACTACAAGTGACTAAAGATAGGTACTAGGCCAGCACAACTTTATAATTCTTTATCTCTAAAGTCTAAATGACATTTCAAACAAGATAGTTAATACTCAGACAGAAAACACTACCACTATCCAGCAATATTCCAGATACATCAAAATGGCGGATACACAAAATGGGCAACACATAATACACTCATTCAAGGAATCAAACATGTGTTTTGGGTGTGCTGAGTGAATGCTTTAACCACTAGGCTACCCCACCGCCCTGACCAATCTGTACTGTCATAGTAAGTTGGTTTCTTTATAGAAGATCTAAGTATTGGTGCATTGTGTTATCTATGGCACTGATGCAATCACAATAGAATATTAGAAGATATGTACATTCTTAGTGTGTAAAGACCTGAAACATCATGATGTATGAATTCATTGATACATAAATTTCAGCAGATGTAAAATGTTTGATCTAAACAGTAAATGTAGAACAAATCTTAAAATAATCTTTGAAAATCAGATCGGAAAAGAGCATCTTCAGGCTTTGAAAAAAGGGACAAACTTATTGCTCATAAAATTACATTTTCTGAGATTACAGAAAGTATTAAAAAACATTCTCGCTCTTTTCTTGATATTTAAAATTCCAAAGGGCATATGTAACAGTGTTAGATTTGGGTGAAATTTTGAGTGGGTCCAAATTGAAGAAAATAATGTTTCTGGACCCCCTCTAATGTTAAATAGATGGGCAGATGTAAAACAGAGGGGGTCCTCACTGAATTTGATGAGTTAAAACACTCAAAAAACCTCTCTTGAGCCAACACTGTATGTAAACATCCTAAAAGGTGGCACATGACATGCTTGAATGAAAAAACATTTTTCCCTGGACAATATGACACAAATAATAAAGACAAGAACGTACCTGAACTGTGATCCTCAAGTTCCCTGAGAAGGTAACCTTCCTGGTCATTAGGTGTGAATATGATGTAGTGCAGCATTTCGTGGTTGGTTAGAACAGTTGGCAGAGACACAGCTGGAAGAGGGACACTACTTGGAGCTGGGGACATCGTCGTTAGGGAATGTTGCCTCCATCACTACCTTGGTATCCGCATGTGCGTCAGTCACAGCTAGTCACTCAGGCTACTAGAGAAAGGAGGTGCTCCTCACAACTCGAATGCTAAACTTTTCCATTTCTTTAGAATGCATAGATGAAAGCAATGAGCTGGTAGATATATCTGTTACACTTATTGATGAAGAAATACTGTCTCTTCTGCTTGTCTGATTGTTAGCCGCATCAATACATACTGGAATCCACACACCTAATTTTGAATGATAAGCAGATTCAATGTTGTAAGATAATTTGCACAAGTGGTTTGGCTCAACATGAAACACAGCTTAGAGGAAGGAGGGCATCTCATGGTCATCAGCACTAGGTATTAACGCTTAATGTTAACACCATAATGAAATATCTCATTGAAACTATGCAGGAAATGCTTGTCAGTAGAGGATATATAACAATTATCACATAAAAACTTGGTAATATCATGTTCTCCAGAATCAAAGACAATCTTTGGATCAGGCTTACATCTCATCCTTACTGGTGTCAGTAGCCAAGACTAGACAACCTAGTCCTAGGGTTTGCTGTAGAAATCATGACCAGGTACATGTTGGGCAGGACCTGTGTGCTTCTTGTCTTTCAACAATGGAAAATGGCAAGATAAAAACCTGACATACTTGCTGGGATACTGTAGCACAATTCAAACACACCATCAACGAAACACATGTGCCATACATCAAACGTCTGTCTCAATACTTAAATTGTTGATGCTAGAAGGATTGTTTACTTTGTTTGCATGATTTTCTTTCATTTTGTCCGTAACCATCAGACTATTCCCTTCTTCCATTTCCATGATATCAGAGCCACATTCAGAATCCAAAGAACTCTTTTTCCTTGGGAAATTTGGACATGACTGCACATGTGTATAATTGTGTTTGTCATCACTTTCGGTCTCTCTATGGTAGAAATAATTGAAATTTGACACTATAACTGGCACAGGTAGAGCAATAGTTAGAACACCTGCAATTGCACACAGCGACCCTACCAGTTTTCCCCACACTCCAATAGGACGCATGTCTCCATATCCCACTGTTGTCATGGTGACCACAGCCCACCAAAATGCATCCGGAATACTTTTGAAATGAGATTGTTCTGCATCTGCTTCTGCAAAATACACTGCACTGGAAAACAAGATAACGCCTATAAACAAGAAGAAGATCAGTAGGCCCAGTTCTCTCATACTGGCTTTCAGTGTCTGGCCCAAAATCTGCAAACCTTTGGAGTGTCGAGATAATTTGAAAATACGAAAAACTCTCACAAGTCTGATCACTCTCAAAATAGCCAGAGACATTGCCTGACTGTTGCTCTTACTTTCATCAGCAATCACAGTTCCAAGGGTTATGAAGTATGGAATGATGGCCACAATGTCAATGCAATTCATTATATTCTTGAAGAAACCCAGCTTTTCAGGGCAAGAGGCAAACCTAATAAGCAATTCAAATGTAAACCATATTATGCAACATGTTTCGATAATGAAAAATGGTTCATTGAACTTTGGAATATCATCTTCTTCAATTGAGGGTTGTGTGGTTGACGATTGGGAGTCATTTTTGGTGGCATTGACAACCCTGTAGTGTTTGAATTCTGGTAAAGTCTCCAGGCAAAATATCACAATGGAAAGCAGGATAATCAGTACTGAGAATATGGCTATAATTCTTGCCGCTGTTGAGCTTTCTGGGTATTCAAATAATAGCCACACACGTCTCTGGAACTCATTCTGAGGCAATGGCTTTTCCTCTTCCTTAATATATCCTTCATCTTCTCGATACTTTTCAAATGCATCTTCCCCGAGCTCGTAAAACTTAATTTCCTCTGAAAACACATCCAGTGGGACATTGACAGGTCTCCGTAACCTTCCACCACTTTGGTAAAAATACAGTATTGCATCAAAACTTGGCCGATTCCGGTCAAAGAAATATTCATTTCGAAGAGGGTCATAATACCGATTCCGTTTTTGTGGATTTCCCAGCAATGTATCAGGGAATTGGTTAAGTGTCTTCAGTTGTGTCTCAAAACGTAGGCCACTGACGTTTATCACGACCCGCTCACAACACTCGAAGTCGTTCCCTGCCGTACCCATCCCATCATCCACATTGACATCGTCGTTGTCAGTCAGCTTGGGAAAAGACCTGGAATTGGGAAGATTAGATGAACGTGAAATGAGGGGACGTTGCGACATAAAACCAGCAGGGCCGCCATTGCCCTCAAGGCCAGCCATGGCAACCTCCATCCTCCGGTGTCGTCTGCTACATCCATGCACGGGGTACACCCCCGTCAATGCTCCACATTCATTAGGAGCCTACACACAATTTTGGTCAGTTTAGGATTATTATATATCGACAAATATGGCGGACAAAAATATTACCCGAGCGCCATGCCCGGATGGTACAGAGAAGAGCTTAGAATCGATTATTTTGACGTCACTTCGTCACTCGTTCTCGCCAGGGGTCCGTCATTTTCAAGCGAGAGATTGTCATACCCGCGAGCACTGTCATTCGGTAATAAATCCCTAACACGATAGAGAATTCTTCTCCGGCCCATGGTTAACAATCCACACCCCGACATGGCGTTACATTGGCAGCGCACCAGCCTGAACCCTACTTACAATGCAAGCAGAATAGTCCGAAAATGTTCCACAAGCCCATTGGTTCACGAGCGCTATTATTCCTAACGAAACAGACATTATGCAGGCCGTGCGTATTTAAGAGGAAAGTGTGAGAGGATTCATGTCAGGTTAAGGCCTAGAGAAGCTCGAAATCAAACACTGTACCTTTCGGATAGTACCTATACCGATCCCGTCTAGCATCTCATGCTTCTGTTGTCTAAAAACAGACAGTAGTAAATACTGACCAATCAGGCGCGACCAATGTTACTCAATGGAATCCCCAACCTAAAAAATAATCAATGGTGTAAAGAGACACTAGTGAATAATTGCGACCAATAGTCTGTCTGATAACTAGCCTCAAAATACCATTTTTATTTTTTCAACAACAACATCCTGCCCCGCACCATCATTTGGTGCGGACAGCGTGCTTACCCTAGTCTTTATTGTACGGCTCGCGCACCTGCCGCTTTCCACCAAGGATCGATCAACCACGCTGTGTCATTTTTAGGGACGGGGTAATTTACCATGTGCGTTTGGCTTTTCGCGTGAAATTCGGGAAACAGGGCTGCTATCTTCAAATATACGCATGAACATTCAAAAGGAGAAGGATAGAAGACTATCTTAGTGGCTGTAACTAGAGCAGAGCGTGCAAGATGACTCAGTATCTACCACCTAACTTGCTGGCTTTATTCGCCGCTCGCGATCCTGTACCATATAAGCCGCCAGTCGACAAACAGAGCCACGAGAAGAAGAGAGTGCCATACGGGGGATTGGCACATTTGTTGAAGGAATTTGAGGTAATATTTCGTGCAGTGCCAAAAGAAAAATAAGTCGTGAAAGTGTGCTTGTGAAATATAAATGCAAACGTTGACTTATCAAAGAAAACGAACTTACAGCGTTTCCAAAATGGCGGACACTAATGTCGCCATTGTAAGCTAGTCAGTATTCAGCGGGGCACAAACGCCGTGACACTGCGGCTAGTTATAGCTACAGCTTGAAATTATCGATTGGATGGCTGTTGCTAATGCGCCCAGCAGCCTTCGGTCTTTTGAATTTGTCAACAGATGACTTTTCCAACGAATTCCACATGAGTTTTTGGCACATCTTGTCTACTCAAAGAGTCTGTCGTTACTAGATGTGTATGTTGAAAGCACCACCAACATGGCTAAGAGCACAGTGGCTGGTGCAGCAGTCTCTTGACTAGATAGTGTATAGTCTCCACACGAAATGTATAAATAATTCACACACACTTCCCCAGAAGGCGCGCATAATTCAATTGAACCCAGCCATCGAAAGAATACGTAGTGTTGCAAAAATTGATCTCTCGGCAGAGGACTGAAGCAAACACGTAGGGATACACTTTACATTGAATCATCACATGATCAGCTACAGCAATTTACTCTCCTAAGTGCTTAATAAGCGTGTCACACGTACCATAGTTCCTGGAGTGGTGACGTATTGTCCCATTGTTGGAACGTGGAAAAGTCAAGCATTGAACAGATTCATAATCTGCTGTAGGATGCTGTAGGTTGAAGTATCAGTGGCTGCCATTAACATATGTACACAAATTCGTTCATAATGTATTGCTGTTCAGGCATTGTGGGTCAATTGATCGCATTCATGCCAGAGCTTTAGCAGATACATCATAGAGGGATGTGCCCACTTTAATGGCAGCATATTGCACTGTCGTTATTTAGTGCATTAATTGTTAGTTGATGTATGGCTTTGAGGAACAACATAAAAGATTGAACAGTCAGGAATAATGTAGTATAGTCTGTTTCTGATAATGATTGATATTTTTATTGGTGACAACAAGTTATTTGTATGAGTCAGGTTTATGTGTTTATGCAATGTTTTGTAAATGTTAAGAGCATTATTTACTAAATAGCATTTGTAACAATTATTGGTTGTTATTACAAGCAGCATAAGCTATAATTTACCTAAACTCTGAAGTATGGTATTATATGACGTAACACATACATTGTGTTTGTAGATATGTAAAGACTAAGTTATATACAGGATAGCCATACTCTGTACATTAAAGGCTGTTTTAGATGAGTCTAAAAAGTTATTCTACTTTAACCGAAAAAGAACATTCATTGTTGTTCGAACTTCAAAATATATGTAATTACCAAACCAAGGTGTTTGACAATCTGACTTGTGAATTCTTTGGATACTAAACATGCTAAAGACTTGATTTATGACAAGTTCACAATTTAAGTAAACAGTTGCTGATATTGCAATTGTGATGTCAAGATGATTCATATCTATTTATGGCCCCTGTCACAAAGAAATGTCATGTTATTAAGATGTGAATTTTGTTTGGAATGCTGGCAAGTATGTCTAGAACTAGAATTGTTTTGGTGAGGTCATTGATTGTTGGTGCCACCAAAATGATATGTTCCAAGAATCCTAATATTTACCAAATAATTGCTGAGAGAGACATGCATCAATACAGTGCTGTTAGCCTGTTACTGATGTGCTGCACGGGTGGTTTTCTGTAGTGAATTATTTAGGCGCACACAAATGAAACAAGTGTTAACAAGTTTTTATCATATATGTGTACACATTTCTTCATTTGAAGTCTTTAGATTTGCCCATTCTATCTAGTTTAGAATGTTTTTTGTACTTAGTAGGTGAATTTAATACATGTATGGATTGATATATATTTAATATATCTTGCAAACAGTATAACTGCAGTGCTCAGTTAATTACAGCATATATATCCAGCACTGTAGAGGAATTAATGAAGAATATGTTTTATCGTAAATTTTGTTAATATTCTTGCCAAATTGTGACATGCCAATCTTGTCGCTTAAAAAAGTCTATGTTGATCAAAAGACTTGTAAAGTGTTTTTTGTTGAGCTTTTACAAGCCACAAAAGTTATGATCACAGAATCTTTCTTAAAGAGAGTGAAGAGTGTTCAATCTTTTTCCACTGTGTTTCTTCTATGAAATAATAAGAATAGTTAAAATCATGATCATGCATCTCATACAACCCTACAATATTACCTCATACACAGCCATATATATCTTATACAGTACAGATTAATGTGGTTTGTTATGAAAACTGGAAGGCCCAAATTTTTCCACAGCAGAACAAGTAATGTTGGTCATAAGTACCAAAAGGTGTTCACCCTATGTATTGTTAAGAAAGGGAGTATTTATTGACCATTTAAAAAAGTAGAAACAGTGCATATGTCTATTGTCAATACTAGTCTCGTGTATGTCCAGTGCAACAGTATTAATATTGCAAGTGATGATGACATTGATTTGTTGTTGTATTGTCACATCTCCATGTATTGTGTTGCTCGAGGTCATGAACTCAGAGCCAGCTACTGACAGAGAGGATGAATCCAAGTAACAACCAGGTAGTTAATACATGCGATACATTATTACTCTATGTAGCTGGATAATTGATTAAATTTGAAATGGTGTTTTTGAACTGAGATTTAAATTCACAATGTAGTAATTGGAAATATATATATGATTTTGTGTAATATTTGAAAGGACAATGCAATATTTAATTACAGAATTTTCCAAAATAGATGTTATTAATGTATGAATTAAGCATTTATTGATTGGTTTGATTTAATTTTCTCCCCAAGTAGAAATCCCTGTTTTTATTTTTAAAGACTGCTTTAATTATATCAGTTGTAAGGGCAGTTTAAGTTTGAACAAACTTAAGTATACCTTAGAATCTGGAAATACTGTAGAAAATATATCTTTGAATTACCGAAAGTCTTGTGCATTGGTTCCAAGAAGAGGGGCAGTTTGGTCATCACGCAATTCGTCGGGGAAGCTCTTGTTGTTGGCAGACCAGGTGTGTGTAAAGCGATGACCAGGATAGTGCTCTTCAGAGAGAGGAGGGTTAGAGTCTGGGGAAGGGTAGTCGGAACTGCTGGGGTCATTCTGTGGACGATAGAGTTGGTCTCGGTCAGACCTCTGCTGCATCCTCAGACAGTTGGGAAGGCATGTTGTACTGCTCTCTTCTGTCCTTGAGTCAACCGAGTAGGAACGCTGACTCTGGGCTGATTTAGATCGACGGATCCGCTTGGCAGCTTGGATCCGATCGTGACGTTGGGATTCGATTGCATCGATGTCCTTTGACTGGAAAAGAATGCAGATATGTAGATATTAAATTGGGAAGGATTACTGTGGGATCTCAGGTACAGAAAGTTCTGTTAAGCAATCTGAATAAGACTTTGTTATCTGTGAAGAAAAGAACTGATAATGTGTCAACCAAGTCAGTCTGAGTACCTGATCCCATCAGTCGCCTCTTACGACATACTTAGTACATGGGTTACTGAAGATCAGTTCTAACCCAGACCTACATGGGTTTTCATGTTCAAGAAATTTGGTTGACAAATATAGGCTGGAAATGAGGAAAGATAAAAATCAAGTCCATTTTTTCTCTTGAATACTTAATCCTTTAGAGGAGAGTGGACAATATGCTTTGTCCTTTGAGAGCGCAATATACTTGGGTGTGTCTTGATAAAAGAAAATGCTGTAAAAAGCGGTTCCATTGCTTTGATGTCATTGTAGAATTTAGTGGTTGCGTAAATTTAACTTTAAGCCTGAAATAAGTTCATTAATAAAAGGAACATTGAGACGATGCACAAATTTTCAGGAATTCTGTGTTAGTTCTCAAGACACAGATTCTGGTTGAAAGAGGCAACTGAATTGACTGGTGTTTGATACGTTGGTGAATGCCTCGGTGAAATGCCTAGTGATGTCATTTGTGGCGCATACTATCGATCACCTGATTGTCTGGGGCATGCAGTTATTGGGTGCCATACTATGATGGAATGTTGCTGATTTCAGCATTAAACAGCAGATAAGCAAAATCAAAACTGAACTGACATGAATTTCAAAGAAATTAACCTTGAAAATCCAAAACATTAATCTATATCACAATGTTAAAAATTCTATAAAACTTTCAGATATCAGAAGAATTGTTTAACCAGCTCATATACAGGCAAAGTTGAAGATGAACATTCTAAGACATTCATTAAGATGATATCACCTGTGAAAACTGTTAGTACATAAGAATTAGCTGTCACATCTACAAACCAAGGCCTACCGATTTTAACAGGAAGTGCACTTGTTGCTAGACATCGCGTTGTGTGTGATGTCGAACTGCCATACCCATGTCTCCCTGCATACTCGCTCTACTGGAACCACTCCCTCTGATTATATACACACAATTGCCTCATTATACCATTTAACTTCATAAAAATTGGGCTTCCAAACCTGTCATTAACACTTGTGTATGTGGAACAAGGCACTGAGATCGACTGATGATTGGCATTCTCCCACCCTTCATCCTGTCTTTGTCGACTCGGTTCCAAGAGTGTTAAAACGAGGTACATGTAGAATTGGGATGCTGGGAATCTAGGTGGGTAGATAAGGTATCAAAAGTATCTTAGTGAGTGGTGTTTAATTGCATGAATCAGGGTTCAATTGGTAAAACTGAGAGGCTATCTGTTCCAAGCAGCATGAAGTTGCCCCCAAGTGTGCCAAGGACCATCTATACGAGGCAGATATTTCTCTAATGTAGAAGCAGCATACTCTTTACAATGTTATTAAGATCATTTAAATATTCTATCCTTTTAACAAGGAATGTTTATTTACAATAAACTTGGTGGGTGATGATTTTTGAGCATGACGAAAGGTTTTCTCTAGTTTTGTATCCTATGTTGAGAAATAATTTGGTATAGGAAAGAATTTTCTGGTTTGAATTCATATAAAGACTGTCTTGAACACGTGTTAGTATTAATTGGAAAATTGGTTTATAAAGGTTTGTTTCGAGGCATTTTGTTTTTCAGTGAGCAAAGACAAATTACGTTATGATCAGCATTTCAGTGAGGGTCTGGGAGATTGACATGGGCTTACAGTGAAATGTGAGACATAAGTAAATTGTTAGATATGAGTTCAGGTGATACTTTAGATAATGCTTTCATGTGTGGACAAATAGTTTGAATAAGATTCTTGAGGTAGACATTATTTAGTTGTAGTTTAGGGCTGCAGAGGTGCATTATTAGAAAGATTCCTGAGGTAATGGTGTCCATTTTATCACAGATTAATCTGTGAATAGAGAATAACAAACTGACTTAACTGGAAATTCATATTATCACTCAGTAATTTATCAATCGATTTCTAGAGTTTTGGTCTCTTCACCACTTAACCAGATAATGGGTAGCAATGTCATCACTGAGCTTTAAGCCATCCTTTTAAGCTTCATATTTTGTTTATCTGATTAAAGCTGTATATTCTACTCAATAGATGTTAAGGAATAAAAAATTCTTTCATACAACTGTTGTTAAACTGTCATGCCATAAACGTAAACTATATTCATATTTTTGAAGTTGATATTCCAGTACCATCTATACCCCAAGAAATGAATAAGGGAAACATAAGAGAACATGTGTTCTTTTGTATACATTTAGAATTTCAGTCAGTGCAATACATACCTTGTGGAGAAACCTGGAAAAGAATATGGGAACATATGCACTCCAATGTGTTCCCTTATTTGTTTCCTTGAGTATATGTAATTTTGAATTTGGAACAATGATTTTAGTTATATACTTGCAGTCTGCTTATATGGACATGCCTGGAGCATGCTGAACTGTGATCACATCCATAGGATCAAATGCCAAAGCTGCTTTAGGTGTTAGATTTGAATCTGTCAAACAGTTACTCTGCCATGAAAGTAAGGGAATCAACTTATTTGAATTCATGTCACAGAACTTTGATCAAATCATGGTGTGAAAATCCAACACATGTGCAGACAGGATTTTGTAGAGACAGGTTTATGGCTGATGATTTTCACATCACTTAGTTTTTCTTTAAGATCTTTATGGCTTGTGAGATGATTATTGAGCTTGTATCACCCACACTAGAGATATGGATGGTAACTGATAGCTGCACCATTATTGCACATGACGCACCATCTGTTGAAGCATGCAGGTATGGGGAAGGGATATGCACATCACCTTGTAACTTACTTTGGTATCGGGTATCACGATTGTTGGACAAAAAATGGATAAAATGTATACCTCGTTTGTGGAGACATGGCCAGAACGATAGTGCATGCCGAAAAGGAACACAGTTAGGATATCTGCCATACACGTTAAGCCATTGTCTCCATATACCCTGGTCACCGGAAGCACAACTCTTGCTTCTATGGCGCCGAAGGGGGAGACAATAACCAACAGTGCACCATGGTACTGCCAGTCCATTGCTAAATTTACCCACGAAGATTGGAAGGGATGCGACAAATACCTCCGTGCTGGAGGCAACTGTCTTGGCAGCCGCCACGGGGAAGTGTTGCACATGTAACTTGTACCACATGTTCCTGTACAAGTTAGGGAAGGCACCTGGTTACTGTTGCCAGGAAAGTAGCACCACTGTCGTCAGAGTCACATGACTCGGTCACCTTGTCGTTTGACTCAACTGTTGATGTGAAATATTGCTGTTCCACTTGCTCATTATAAGTCAGACGTCCTGTACGAAAACATACCGTGCAAAAAAAGTAGAGGTATTGGATTTACATGATTGATTAGATGCAGTTGATGAAGCCAAAGAGGAAACATGATAAAGAGTTATTTGCATTAGCATTTGCTAGTGGAATGCTCGCAGAATGGAATATCCCCTACTTTTCTGAATGGTATATATTATTTCATTCTAATACAAAATGTTTGACTGTGAAGGTCCCGGGTTAGAATAGGCTGTCGGCAACCCATGCTTGCCATAAAAGGTGACTATGCATGTCGTATGAGGCGACTAACAGGATTAGGTGGTCAGGCTTGCTGACATGATTGACACATGTCATCGGTTCCCAATTCTGCAGATTGATGCTCATGTTGTTGATCACTGGGTTGTCAGGTCCAGACTCGATTATTTACAGACTGCTGCCATATAGCTGGAATATTGCTAAACTCACTCACAAAATGTTTGACTTGCATGGTGAATAGTAAAATGTTGACATTAAAAGTCACAGGTTATGTTGTTAGTTGGTGAGGGTTTCGACACATGATGGAGATTAGTTGTGATACTGATTCTAAGACTTTGTAATAAGAGATTTCTACTTCAGTGACAGATTTATTGACCCTGTAAGTATAAACACTTGAAGATAAAAGTATTAAGCTGTTTGTCAATTTTAAGAGTACTTTTGATGGGACTTCTGCTACATTGATTGTACTTTTTTATGGAGTTAATGATTTTCAAATTGATCCGATGCCCAGGATCAGTAGTTATTGATTGCTTTTGTCTATAGTCAACTGGAGATGAAAATTAAATTTAATATTTCATGTTTGTTTCAAAGTGTGCAATGATCAATACAATCGATACTTAACTGCCCCCCAAATGAGCAGTAATAGGCAACAAATGACACATGTCCACTCCTACAAAACCTACTTTGAACACTGAGACAGGGTTTACAGTGTGACACACTCAAGTGTTAACTTCTTGGCATGTGTCGGAGATGAATGTGTCCACTTTCTTTCGATCATGACATTCAACTGCTCAGTGATGTGTTGTACACTCATGCATGTTCAGGGTAGATCCAGTGAACATATATACAGGGATTTACCCTGTGTCTTATGCTATAGGGTCCCTGCTACTACTCCTCATTTTCGGGGGTCCTGAACTACAAAATGGAGGTCCCAGACACTTAAATATTATCATTAATACTATGTTGAAATATTGTTGTTATTGAGTTACTGTTATTGTATTGTGTATCGTGATCATCACATTGTTACAGCAATTAAATTGCAAATGATACCATAAACTGGCAAGTAATGACTTATGATAACTTATTGTTACTTAATCGAAATTTCTACAAAAAATATTTGGACTCTTTTTGCATCCTTGTGGATACAGAAATACGAATAAATATTATTGCATCCATTGTTAATTTTTTTGCATATAGGAGGCATGAGTTTGTGTCCCATAAATCCCCGATTTATAGCTCCATGTGATGCTGTGAGTCTGAATTTGGGTATTCCTGCAACTGTATATTTATGTCTATTTTCAGGATCCCAAAGACACCCCGCCGCCCACTCGTGTTGAAACAAGAGATGAGCGAAAGGAAAGAAAGGTTTGTGAATATCTACTTCATTATGAATTGGCTATACTGGTTAATAGGTATATTTTATGGCACAGAACTTCGCAATAATTATGCAAGTACACTAATGTAGTTGTGGTGACAAGCAATTTACCTTTTGTTCAACATGCTAAAAAACAACAATTATTTTGAAGTGCTTTTTTATATTTGCTACTTCACAGTTATGTACCTGCTACCACATTTGTAATCCTCCAATAATATTTAATGGTTAGTCTTTTGCAAATACTTGTTCCTTGATGGAAAAATCCTTCTCACAGCACAATTTATAAAGTCAGTACTGTTTAGAAATACTAAGTGCTTGTAAACATTTGACATTTTGAGTACTAAGTGACTGCAAGAGAAATTAATCAAACCGTGAATAGTGCACTTGTCTCTAATTAAAAATGTGAAACTTTCAAGAATTTCAATTTATGAATCTATGAACTAGCTTTACCTTTCTTCTGAGAGTTTCCATGGCTGTTCATTTGTTCCTGTGTAACCCAGTACTCCTGGGAGATGATGGCAAGGAGCTTCAGTTTACAGTTCTTATTTACCCCACTGTACTTGAAGCTCACACTAATCTGGATTTACAGCATAATATTTTTAATGGCTATCCTTTGTCTTACTGCCTGTCGAGTACAGTCTTGTTTGGAAATAGTGAAATATAAAAGTGATGATCAGAATAAGGGCTAGGACAGCCCCAAATGTTCTACTCGGGTACCTGCCCCTTATTATCCTACTGTATCCAGATACCTGATATTCTAATCCTGACATCATATTTGTTAGAAATGGTAATTTGTCAGAATCTCCAAAGACTGAACTACCTTTTAGTAACAAAAGAATAACCAAAATAACATATTACATTGTTCAATCTATCAGTTTAAATGTTTACATGATAATGCATTCCTGTTATTACATATATTAATGGTTGAATGATAAATGTGGAAAGCTAACAGGCTGTCAAGATTTTGTTAAACATGCAAGGAATGACTAAAATCTTTTCACAAATTTGACATTGATTAAGCTTAAAGTCTTCATTATGTTCTCTTTAAAGGTCATGGGAAAGGGCAGTTCTGAAGAACACTTTGGCTTTCTGAAAACAGTTTTTGTCCATTGGGTTCATGTTATTAAGAATGAGCTATATTTAGCTTTATAACATTTGACAACTTGGCCCATTTAGTAGGCTCACAATGTGTGTGTGGCTCTAAAGACTTACAAGTCAATACAAAGCCGAAGTCATGGTTTGGTATCAACTTAATATGGTTATTCAGTTTGTCTATGGGATATTAGAGAGGTTGTGTCTTCTATTGCATACCAGTACACAGTGGGCGTCATGGTTGAGAGGCCATTGAACAAAATGTCATCTTACTCCCAGTTGTGAGATTAGGGAAATATTAATTAGTTGTGTTTGTTTATTATAAGGGTTTTAAAGCTTAACTAAAGCTAACCCAAGCTGAAATTGTTGGAATTGGTCCAAAGTAATTTCATGATCATTAATCCAAAAATATTTCTTCCATGCCTTTCCTGGCTTACAATGCTGAATTTTATGCACCTATGCACATAGTATACAATAATGGATCATCAAATATATATTCTCTAACTAACCAACCTCGTCAACAGGTGCAACCTCAGAAATCTTTGTAACAAGTTTATTCACTAAAACGCTTAAAATTTAAAACAGATCTTACCAAGAGCGTATTAGATTTAGAACTGGACAGCCATTGTCAACTGTTTTGTTGCTATTGGTTTATGCGAATAAAAAGGTTTCATATCTAACATGGGCAGGTTTGATTAAGTTCAAACAGAACAGTATATATGGTATTGTCAAATGAAAGTTTTCCATCCGTAGATACTACTGTACTGTATGTTAATACATGGGAATTATCAGAATATAACATGTACAATTATTGCTGCATTGAAAACATGTCACGTGGGAAATGATCATAATATTATTACACAGTATTCCAATGGGATATTGTTACAGGGTATGTTGTTTCCTTGCTCTGATGACATTAAATGGGAAACAGTTGTTTCCTGATCATGACGTCAGTAAGAAATAGTTGTGTGCATGGTTGAATTGGTTGTGCATTGTTGGCTGACAGGAAATTGACTCGTGGGGCACAATCCAATGTTTGCAATGAAAGCAATGTTTAAATAGCAATTGGTTTTGTTTTTTGTGTCAAACTGAAACATCCACGTATTGGCTTGATATTGCATTTTTCAAATTGATTCAAATAAATGTTTATAATTTCAGCGCAAGGAACGTGCAGAACAGCATGCTTACAAGCTGGAACAGGACCTAGCCCTTTGTAAGTATAGATTATCAACATACTCCTCATCTTTGCTACTTCCAAGATCATCTTTGTGTGAAGAGGCTTTGTCATAGGTGGATCCAGAGGGATATTGCAGGGGTGCGCACCCCTCCATTGTTCTAAAATATTGTTAAGTGACCATTGAAACTTGAGTGAAAATGAAGTGTGTCCCACCCTTTGTCCTTTAGAGTATGCCCGCCTTTCTCAAAAAGCTGTTAAACTCCCCCGTTGGTTATATTACCCTGGAAGTGATTGATAAAGTTTACTTTTTTGCATTGTCAGGCGAAGTCTGATTTGTGATGGTGGGGCTGAAGAGAGAAAAAAAATTTAGCGAGGCACTTGTTTCAGTAAAATTATTTACTGAGAATGCACTGTGGTGCATTTTAGTGTTCCATTGAGGAGGTCGCAAATTTAACAATACTCACACAGTGACATCCACTGAAAATGTAGTTTAGTGCAACAAATTACAATCTGAAGATAACATGTAAGATATTTATAATAAATGTACATTTTAGGTATGTATCACAAGTAAATGGGAGATTATTGCAGTTGGAATACAAAAGTCTTGCCAAAACCTGTGTCTGCTAATTCTAGAATCACAAACACATTTGGTGCACTTGAACATCAAGCTTGATCAGCGTCCGGAATTGTCGTATTAAAATCTTGAGATACTGTTCTATCTCTCTAACTAAAAGTTACCTGTCATTGGTACTTGGAACTGAATGACAAAATTCCAAAGGAACAAATAATGCGCTTGTGTTCTTTCTCCTGATAAGTATGCTTGAACTAGAAAAGCCTGGACTTGTGTGTTGAGTCAAGTTGGCCAAAAGACTGGCTTGGCAGGCACTGGTTCATGCATGTAGCAAGGAGCAAATTTAATCAGCATTGGTGACTACTTCATCAATTATTCAGACTTAATGAGCAAAATCGGGCAAATTTCCTCAGGAATTTACATGCACTGGTTTTGCTATAGGGGAAAGAGGTGACCTTGGTGTGACCTTGTTTTTTCAACAAGTGTTTATGGCCTCTACTGTAGGATTGGTTTCTGGACCCAGTGTCCATAAATGCAACTTAAATGATTAATTTGTGGTAGTAACTTTCTCAACTGAATGATTGTGGAAGCATAGACAACAGGTTTATGGCCTGCATACGAAATGATTTTCATAAGATCAGTCGTAACTGAAACGGATAGACTGATAAAATAACATCTTAATTGTGGACCAAGAATCTCTTGATGCGATAGTATTGCAGTAAATTGATTAAACTTGGTGGCAAGTTTTATTGGTATGCTGTAAATATCATTTGGGTTTGATTACAAGCTGCCCTGCGTCACACGAGTGTGGTGATCCAATCACTAGGGGTTGTGTTGTGGGCAGAAAAGAAGGGACTCCTAATTGGCTGATGTAAATACATTATTGTATCAATCTGGTTTGGGCCTCAGAGCTGTCTGCAGTAGGAGTCGCATTTGGTGCCAGCGGTGGTAGTATCGATTAAGTCGTAATCAATGTGCAAGTCTCAAGGCAGTGTCCAGGAGGAGTGGTCAGTCCTGACAGCTGTATTCAGATACTCCAGTTGTTGGTCCCGTTGAGAAGGGATTGCAGATGTCGTAGATGTCAGCAAAGGGACCTAACCAGGATCATCAGGGGTGGGTTGAGGAGTGTGACAGGATGGGTATCATGGTACATGGAGTATTCAGATACTCCAGTTGTTGGTCCTAGTGAGAAAGGATGTCAGGGATGTCTTGATACGGGACCTAACTACCAAGGGGGAGCGGTGATTTGAGAGGTGTGATACATTGCGTATCACAGTACATTGACTAATCACATACTCCAGTTGTTGGTCCTGTTAAAAGAGTATGTCGAATGTAATTGTTGGGGGGTGATATGAGGGGTGTGATACGTTGCGTATCATGATACATGATCTCAGGTTGACATTTGAAGTGCATAGTACGTGTTACAACTCAGTACTAGTGATATTTCATTGGTAGATTCTTTGACTGGGTAACTTTGTGTATCTATGTAAGTCTTTACATGCCTCATCAGACAATGGTATATAGAACATGCTTGCTCCTTGTGTCCTGACAAGACAGTATAGATCAGTTAGAGCAGTGACTATCCATGCCCACTTGACATTACAGCTGGCTATCGACATAGATCACAGATTGGTAATCTTTGACTGAATATTGATTGATTATTGATAAATATTAGAGAGGTAAATGCAAAAGAAATCAGAATGACATAAATATGTTTCACACCAGTGTTGATAGGTGACATGTTTATGTATTAAACCAAAAATAGCATCCTTAAGATATTTTGGAAAAACTCATGAATAAAAACTTAATTTTTTGCACTGTAATAGTAAATTAAATCTATATTCTATAACAATAAGTTTATGTATAATATTATCACTGACATTATTTCAAATTGTCAATCTTTTATGTCAACCCTTACTTAACATTCAAATTACACACAGAAAGGTGATTGCCAGTATGTTTGATGCCATGCAGGATGCAAGTTGCTCGTATTGCTGCATTGTATGAGGTGTTTCGTCATAAAACTGAATTCTTTAATTTGATTCTTTTTAAAATTCTGAATTCAATGAAATTTATCCAGTTTTGAAAGCGTTATAACCATTAATGCCAAGTGACGCGAGGTTGAAGAAGCTGTTATACATTTTTCCCCATGCATGCTATATTATACTGGGTGGAGTTAAGACTGAATTAAAACACTCCAATCACAGAACTATGGGGTCAATATGCTCCAGCGCTGGAGATCATTAACTGATTCGAAATGTTGTCCAGTATTTGAGACTACCCAGAAAACAAAGCGTTGCACTGTGATCAACCACTTGATCAATGACTGGGTTAGGGCCACTGAATGCGAGAGATTTTAATCGCTGCATATCACATGTCCTCAATGGATGTGGAGCGGAATGTTGGAATTTAATGATTTGTATTGATGTTTTAAACTCGGCAAATATGGCTTGAGTCTCGCTGTGTTAGTTACGTGTGGCGGTTGTGAGGGAAACATGATGTATGAGGTGTGAGTGATGTTATGCTTCTCGTATCGCAGAGATTCTCGTTAGTAAACAAATTATCTTCATTGATCAGTGATTGATGGGTAAATAGGTGAAAAATGGTCTTATTGACCAGATTAGTGTTGATAATGTCATGTCATCACATAGAATGTTTCATGTGTGATTGAACTGGTGTGAACATTGAACCACTTTATTTTTACACGAACTCTCATTTCTTTTATGCCTCAACATTGACGTTGTTTGAAGTTATTACCTACAGATAATGCAAGTAAAATTGAAAAAAAATATTAGTGTTGACATGAGCATTGACTACTGTTTCTGAATGTTATGAACCAGATTAAAAAAAATAAATGTCTCCTGTCATGGATTTTTGATTTGATCATTTCTCTTGATTATAAAAGTGCTGGTATTTCAGAGATATATATCGTACCTTTGTGGACAGTTTAGGGGTATTAAGACGAGGTGTGATAAGCAGGATTATAGGAATAGCATAGATGGATGGTAACTGATACTCTTCATTTTTTGATAGGGTTCTTTTGTGTGTCTGGATGTGGTGTTAGTGATGTCATAGATACAGTTTTTTGACATTGCCATGGTGCTGAAGCATGTATTATGTTTGGTTAAACTGAATTACAGTGATATAAATTGTGCTCACATTGCATCAAAGAATGAGGCACCTCAGTATTACTGCCAGGTTCTGAGAAACATCAGATGTTGATTTTCCAAGAACAATCAAAACTTTCTGAAGTCTGTTTTCAAAATTTCAATCGAATCAGTTAAACTGAACTGATAATATTCTGTGTTACTGAAATTGTATGTGGCTTCATTCAGTAAAATTCTGTTTGTTCTTGTTTACAAGTAAGGTACACAAAAGTTTATATATACTACTATCAATGGTGCTAGAGGCACAGGACCCGTGAAGTTCCCCGGGTAGAATAGGGCTTCAGCAACCCATGCTTGCCATAAAAGGCAACTGAGCTTGTCGTAAGAGGCGACTAATGGGATCAGGTGGTCAGGCTTGCTGACTTGGTTGACACATGTCATCGGTTCTCAGTTGCTCAGATTGATGCTTATGTTGTTGATCACTGGATTGTCTGGTCCAGACCCGATTATTTACAGACCGCTACCATATAGCTGGAATATTGCTGAGTGCAGTGTAAAACTAAACTCATTCACTCACTCACTCACTGAAGGCACATAACATAATGATTTTTCAATTAGTTACTTTAAGTGTGAGAATCTTGGATCCCAGTTGAAACCATCATCAAGTAACACAAAGTGGCCATTTTTATACACTGCAGGGGTTAAATTTTTTTTGAAAAAACCAGACTTGCCACAAGGCAAGTGATTTCAAGAAAGTAACTTGTCCTGGCTAATTTTTCACATGTCCTGATTTTATGACACAATGTTTGATGTTAATTTTTACTGGACCATTTATCAAAGAGTGATAAATGTCAAAGAACGATAGCTCTGAATTACTTTTATTGCAATATGTAGTAGCTACATTATGAGCAGATATAAAATGAAATCCAAGTTTATTTGGAGTTTGAAACCTTAAGTGGAAATTATCTAGTAGTCCACGGACAAGTAAGATACCATTATTTGATTGCCCGAAATGAAAACTGACTTGTCCCAGGCGTCAGCGATGGGATTTTTGAACCCCTGCCTTGGCACTGTTTTCTAAAGAAGAGCTTTGTGATGTGCACTGAACTTATTTCTCTGCATATTTACATAAACAATAAAACATCTTTAGGCTTGTTTTGACATCTTATTAATGTTAGCTTACACACTACCACCATAAATCTTGATCAGGCTTTTCCCCAATGACTTGGAAATTGACAGGATCAGTATTAATGCTTTTTATGCCTGGTATTGGTTTTCTATGCAGAGCCAAAATTAGGACATGTTTTTGAAGCACAATGCAACTAGTCCTGCAGTCTCATGATGACGCCATCAGTTGGCGTGGAAACTAGGGGATGTGGTTTGGGACTTGAAGGTCCAACCTCCCTGTGTAATGCAAATGTTGCTTGCCATGAATCGTTGCAGGAGACACTTGGGTAGATGGTTTGTGAATAATAACGCCTCTGCAAGACTGGTGTATATTGTTTTATATTGTCCAGCTTTCATATTGACTTAGCTCTGAGGAGCATGGACAGCTGTATGATTTCCATGAAGAATAATGTTGAATTAAGAGTGTCCACTTATCACTTTCTTGTATATGTGAAAACTTCAGATTGAGGTTTCCAGTAGAGGATCCACATGGACCTTGGAGTTCAAACCCTGACTACATCAGACCATAAGATGTTCAGAGATGGTAGTTCTTGTAACCCTGTCTCCTGCTCAGACAAGCGGAGACAGCTGATTAGCTTGGAGTTAGTATGATTTGTTAGGATGGAAATACATATTAAATTATTGCATAGTATCTCTTCAAGACAAGGATACATGCACAAGTCAAATCATCTTGAACTCACTTTATGCCCTATTTCACCACCTTAAAGTGTCAAGTATGAAAAATAGATTGGTTTAGAATCCATTTGTTATGTGGCTACCTACAAAAGAGTACCTGTGTGGTATTTTATAATATCATAGATATGCTGTGATTAATAAGTACAGTCCCTAGTCTTGCAGAAATATCTTCAACTTTTTGCATTTTCTGCTATTCCTTTGTTATCTTCTACGTTGAACATTTATTCCTGTCCTCTCACAGGATATATGTGTGTGTGCTGTTGTATTGGTAAGGCCATTGCTTCCATTAGGGTGTAATTGAAACATGTCTAATAGCAAGTGACATGTGGAATGGTCTGGCTAGATTAATTTAAGAAGGCAGTTCAGTAGAAAGCGCTGATGGACATTGGGAAAATAGCATTTAAGTGGGAGTGAAATATGTAGTAAGGAAAATACACTGCCAATATTTGCTTTAATGTTGACGGGAAGAGTAGATGTTTTTTTGTGTAAATTTTGAACTACGAAAACTTGTGTTATCCTTTGGAAACCTTTGGAAAGTTATGTAATATTGTTAGAAGGGATGGGGTAGTTGGGGTGATAGTTGTGGCAAAAGTAGGGATGTAGAGATCATGCATTGCATGTCTTGGCCAACAAATGTTGCATACCAAATGAGGCGGGGGGTGCGGGGGAAGGACCCAGTGTTTTTGAATGGTGTTTCAAAGTAACAGGACATAGAGTCCTGTAAGTTTTAGATGTCTGTCTGACCCACTGAAAATTCACAGGACCCACAGAATAAAATAAAACATACATTTCAAATTTAACATTTCTCATAATCGGCTTTGAAATTATTAACATAATATTATGACAAACATTATAAACCTAAATTTATACACAGTGAACAAGTGTTACATGCCACAAATAACAACTTCAGACAAAGTTATTGGAATATATTCAGTCAGACACTGGGGTCAGCAGGTTGGGGACTTCTGTCTGACCATTGGCAAATCTGCCAGATTTGTCAGAGGGTCAGACACTATTCGTGAACACTGGGAGGAGGGAATGATGAAATATGTGTATTGAATAGACTGTCCAGATTGATATGTGTCCCATTGTTTTACGTGAGCAAAATTGAACAAGACCCTTTGTACTCAGAATTCTGTTATATAGATAAGGAGCAATATGGATCACACGGAAAATTACTTTATCACTAACTTCATTTTTGATGTCACTTTGAATGTGCCTAACTCTGAAGGTCTCATTTCTCAATGGAGACAAAGTGGGAAAAAAATAATGGAATGTTAGGGTTGACATTTCTTTTAGAAGATGATTGCCTGAAACAATTTGATACCTTAAGAATGGCATATGTATATATATTGCTGTATTTGATGTCAGTAAGTTGGTTCTTGCAGACTTGCTTCTGTGGTAGAAGGGAGATAACTCTTGGAGATTCTTAAGATGCTTGGACTAAGACAGTCATTGATCTGAAAGGCTTTGTGATTTATAATCATGTGTTGGTACTGGTAATGCAAGTATTATATAGTAGGTTCCAATGCTTTTTAGATCACTTTGGCTTAAAGTGTATTTGTTGCTTGTGTAACAAACATTTTTCATTCCCCTTGTCACTAGTAACTTTTGATCATAAAAAGAGTTGTTTTTTGATCATTTGTCGTGAGTAAAGATGTGTATCTTTGAGCCACGAGCAGTTATAATCTGATAAATGGAAATTTTCTGTACCTTTTGTTTTTTTGGTAAAGTATTATATTGCCAAAAGAAAAAGTGTAGATATCTTTTGAGACCTTGTACCCCTGCAAAAAAACAATTGTGCACTTTGCCAACCAGTCTAAGGGAGACAACTCTGTGATAAGTTTTTGCTTTGTTTGTTTTTTTCATGCAGCAGGATAATAATATTGTGACAGTTTGGGCGAAATACTTGTTTCTGCTATTTCAGTTACCTGTGGAAGCAATTTTGTTGTGCTTTTCTCAACATCAAAGATAGTGACATTTTCTAAAACCAAAGAGAGGGTAATTTTGAGCACAGCTTGATATTGTCATGTTGAATAAAATGGATCTTGCACTCTTTCCTCCGTTTTCAAACATTTTTATAAATATGGCGATGGAATGAAAATGGCAGATCTCCATTAGTATTGAACCTCCTCTGTTAGTGGAGCTTGCGTGTCATTCAGATTTTGAAAGGTTCGATAGTTATTCCTTTTATAAATATTTGCATGTTTTGTCAAGATCACAGACTTCAATGTATGTTCATCCAGGATGGTTTGCTTTGGGCGAAATGATTAGAAGCAGGTAAATGGGACATGGAAGAGGTGTAGCCCTTGCTGTGCATGAAGTTCACCATCAAGAGCCCCAAATTGAGAAAACAGGCATCATTAACAACTAAATCGCTAAAATGTTTACCTCACAGGCAAGGAAAATATAACATACTCTGAGCTAATGGCATTGTGTTTGAGGTAGTTAGTGTTAAAAAGTGCTGTGTTGCAAAATTGAATATGAATCATTTCAAGCAGTTTGGTACCAGTAACCATTGATTTTCAGCTTTCAGAATGTATAGAATTATTGCCATTACATCATATGTCAGCTCACTCCACAATGGAAGTCATATGTTTTGTGACTGGCAAAATATATCTGGGATTTATCTTGGATTCATAACTTTGTGCATTTGCAGAACATTATGGAAATGTTTTTAATACTGTTCAAAAATGGATTTTTCGTTATCCCTGTTTCTATAAAATATGAGAAATTGTGAAAATAAATTTGAATTTTTTTGTGCTGTCTTGGACAGAATATCGTCCTTTCAGCAGATCCAGATTACTGCCCTGGGAAATTCACAGCACCACATTGTACTTTAGTGCAGGGAGGGATTCTTGTTTGTGATCTCAGTGATGGCTAAAGGACAGAAATCATTGTCTTGGAATCAAGCCACCACTGAACTTTCAGCATCAGTTCTATCACAAGGACAACTAAATATCGATATTTTTCAAAACTCTCGATATAACTCCAGAGCTACATTTTCACACTTTCTGAGAAACACTTAAGGGGACACAACTCCTCCAAGCTGGTTATGCTACAGTTGTTTGTGTCTTACAAAATGTTTGATTTTACTATACTTGCAGAAGCTAATTTGTCTCTGGACAAAAAATCTATCCTGCCTGTTTGATTTTCCAGTAGTTATTAATAATTGATTTTTACTGATATTGTCTTGCACTGGTCTACTGAGCTGGGACATTTCTCAAGAGGCCTTGTGCATGTTAATCTTGTAGCAGGGTTTCAGTGACATGGATATGCGGACAGAACATCATATGTCTTATTAATTGGCTCTCATCTTCTCGGGGGAACATAAATAAACAATACACAAGCTTAAAATAGGCATCCTTTGTTGATTTCTGATGAAATAAACACTTTCTCTTGAATTTTATGCTTTGAGAGATACAGTGCCTTATTACATGCCTGCCTTCCTTACAGATAATTTAATTTGATTCTTAATGAAATCAAAATATGACCTATTTATCATTTGCTCTGTTTTTCATCTTGTATGAGAGCAGCTTGGCCTTTGTGTGAGAATTACCTGATGTGATCGTGACAGAAGTTAAAAACATGATATTTTTTAAAAAAACTTTGTAAATCTGTATTGCCAATGCAGAAGCTGATGACCCTGACATGTTTTAAATGGCTTATGATCCTTTACATTTAAGTGTTCCCAATTCCTTATTTCAACACAGAACTCACTCAGTTGCAAATGCCTAATCATATCAAAGCATTTCTGTAAATGTTGATATAAGATTCCATTATGGCCGGTAATGATTCCTGGTAATAACAGCCGAACCTGAAGTTACACTACTGTACATTATGAATGTGTATTCACCAGTATGTGGCTGTTAGATTCATTCCTGGTTGCCCCCGGAGACCAGCCACTCTATCTATATGATAAACTTTGATATTGCATGTCCCTGGGGTTTTCACATACTTGCTCGTTATGAACTTGTGTGCAGTAAAACCCAGGAAGAGAAAGTCTCTGGCACGCAATGTATGGTGGAAAAGAAACAATTGTCTCGACCATAGTGTGCTGGAGAGACACATGTGTCCTTGGTGACTGTCACCAATAAGGGCTTCAGCTTAAATTGTCCATGCATACCTCGGCATGATAATTGATGATAGGATCAATTCTTAAGCTAGCTAATCCATTTTGAAA
Source organism: Haliotis asinina (assembly GCF_037392515.1). NCBI lineage: Eukaryota > Metazoa > Mollusca > Gastropoda > Lepetellida > Haliotidae > Haliotis > Haliotis asinina. The sequence goes on along the minus strand of NC_090293.1, from coordinate 22,338,168 downwards.
TGAAAGAAAAATGTTTTTTGTACATATGAGCAAAACAGAAAATCTTACGATTATTTACATTTGGATCTCATTTCAAACAAATTATTTCATTACCAAATTTATTTGTTTGAGTATTAGTAATTTCATTGTCATTGGATTTGTTTGTTTTGGATCTTGAAAGATAACTTACGGAGGCTGTTGTTTCACATTAATTCAAGTTGATGTGGTTTGTTATTCTTCTTTAGCATTGAATTTAACATGTTTATTATTATAACCGTTGAATTGTTTCATCGAAATTATATCGGGTGTGACTTAATTGCATCATAGTTTAGGTAAGGAAATGTTAGAGCCCTGCAATCAAATTCAGGACGAATAGAGATAGTCATGGAAAGATATATATTGATCACAAATGCATTATCAACGTATGAATTATATTTGGAAAGGACTTGTGATGTACAGAGCTTGTATAAATGTTGTATTGATAACTACTCATGTACATTATGGCCGCCATAAATATTTAGTTCCTGTAGCATATTTGATTACATTCCTTGTCTGACATTAAGGATCGTGTCGCATCATTAACATGGTTTTGTTTGGCTTAGCAGAGTTGTGTCCCTTGGATGTGCCAGCAACCTGTGACCATGGGTTCAAACATCTGTCTAGAGTCACAAACCCGAGGAGTTACTTACACCTAAATGCAAGCATCTTTTCACGATTTCCACGCAAAACTAGGCGACATGCAGTGATATACTTACACTGCTTAAACACGACTTCATGCAAATGGAATATTGCTCACATGCAGTGATATAACCAGAATATTATTCACATGCCTTCACCTGAATATTACTGACACTCCATGGTATAACCAGAATGTTCACAACCCTTATTATACCCCAATATTAGGCACATGTCCTGATATAACCCGAATATTATTCACATGCCATGATATAACAGGAATACACTTCAGTGCAGTGATGTAAGTGGTAAATTGTCTTAAGCCTTATCCCAAGCTTACTGTCATCACAACCAGATGCTCCTTCCACTGTAATAATTTCATTGTATCTGTTGTTTCAGGGGACCCAGCCTCCACTGCACCCGGTGAAGCCTACAAGACTCTGTTTATTGCAAGAATTGTAAGTGTTTTCTCCTTAACCCCTACTTAGGAACAGCCACAGTATCCACGAAACACAGCCACAGACTAATGTCAACATTCACATGGTAGCATTGCACATATGTTAGTTCAGTCAGAATTGCCTTCATGATTCTACAAAGCAATACATCATGTTCCTGTACATCATCATTTGATGACAAGGTTATTGAGTACATTGTACCAGTAATATGCAGGAACGGTGTACACTGCGCTAAAAAATTGAAGTAACATACATACTTGATGGTAGTACAGTTTTATGTATGAGCAGGAGCAATTTATTAATGATTCACTGCTATTAATGATCTATATTGTCAACAGGAACAATTGGTAGGCAGTAATTTCAATTTTTAACCCCCAGTGTTTAATATGAGTAACACAATTCCTATTTGACATTGAACTTTCTAATGCGGGTCTATTGATAATTATTTATTTGTTATTGATATGTACCAATTTTTTTTATTATTAATAACATTGTGATACTTTGGTACTCACAAGTACTTTTGGATTGCTATACCAGTATGTAAACTTCTAGTCAATGATGCATATGATCTTGCTCAGTTAATTAAGCCTTAAAGATCTGCATTAGAATTGGTCTTCAGCAACCCATGCTTGTCATGAGAGGGAACTAATAGGATCAGGTGGTCAGGCATGCTGACTTGGTTGACATGTTATCATATCCCATTTGTGTGGATGATGAACTATTCAGAGCTCATGAAACAAGCTGAAACTTGAGGTTGGCAACATCGATACAGTAGTTCACAATCAGTGCAAATTATTAAACATAAACAAAAGGCGAACATGTTTTAGTACAACAGGCTTCCTGAAAAAAATACTTGTTGAACATTGATTTATGACTTGAATCTTGTCAGGTTTTATTTGGTCTCCGTGAAAGGAGGAAAAGATATTATTACTCGCCCGTGGAAGATACTGCAGTGTAATATTTTCACTTCAATATTACACTAGTGTAATACCGTTTGACCTGTGACGTCAAAATGGTTCAAAGTTGTGACGTCACAATGCTAATGTTGATGTCGCGATTTTACTAGACCTTGCTGGACTTGAAAGCTGAGAGTCCTCACACTGTAGGCAATTTTGCCTCAGTTTCTGTCAATTTATGTTGGCGAGTAATAAACAGAATACTAAACTCGCTTCCGTGAAATACCATTTTCATTAAACTCGTTAAAGATTTAGTATCAAACTCACTTTCGCTCGTTTGATACCAAGTCATTAACTTGTTTAATAAAAATGGTATTACACGGTAGGTCGTTTGGTATCCTCTATTTATTAGACCCCAAATTCTATTTGACCAAAATCTTATCTGTCCGAACTTCTGTTTGACCAAAGTTGTCATGCATTCATATTTCTGTCTTACCAAAGTAGAATGTCATACTGAAGTTATGTTTCAATAATGTTATACCAAAATTTCCATGCCATTTTGATGACTCTCTCCAAAGTGACCAAATGAAAACATTTTGTGTTGGATTTGATATGCTGCAATTTGAGATGGTGTTATAAGGTAAGTTGAAGGTGAATTGCGCAGCAGAAGACTTAAGTTTGTATCACTGAACTTTCTGCACGCTAACTTGTGGTGCAGATCCAGGAAAGCCGAAACAACTCCATTGAGGATCATATCGCAACATTCCACTGTGTGGCACATTGCCAATCAGCTGACTTTGCCATTCCACTTATGGGTCAGTTGTGATAGGGCCATTATAATGGAGATTGTCCTTTGCTTAGATTTATGTGAAGTGAAGTAAGTTCTTCAGGGAAAGCAATGAATAAGTTGAGTTAAAGATGCGAGCGTAGGACTCGTACGCAGTGATGGAGAAACGGTTCCGTATCAACAACAGGTTATCAGCTTCATGAATATAATCTGGCACATATATGCTGAATCATCATAGAAGGGTATTTTGCCTACTCGCTCAATGCCATAGGGAATCTCCAGACTGGGTTGGGTCTGTTTACTTTATTGACTGAAGGGTGTAGGGTCGGGTGGATGTAACGGCTGACGATGTCATAACACATGGTGACACAACTGATTATGTCATAATAACTGATTGTGATATTACCAATGATGTCACAATAACTGATGGTGGCACATTAATTGATGACACAAAAGCTGATGATGGTATGTCATGAAGGCTAATGTTATCACAAAAGCTGATCTCAAAAGGAAGGTCAATATTCTATGATGTGTGTCATGATTTGCCTGTCAGTATCAGAGCCTGCTCTTCTGGGGAACGTATCAAAACTAGAAGTGATATTACACTGAAGCTTCTAATCCAGAACTCGACCTCACCAATATCCTGTATCAAATGATACAGTGTTAATTCTGCTATGCGGCTTTCAGTTGTGGATGTGAAATCTGCCAGGTTAAAATCGACCTGTTTTATTCTCATCTTTCAGTTTCATTTTATATATTTTTCCTAAAGTGACGAGATGGAACTTTATTTGCTTTGGATTTGATTGAAATCAATCAGGATCCATTTGGATTATGTTGGATTTTCTAGATACATGATGAAACAAGATCATTATATACCTGGGACTGAGTGTAATGTCGCACTACAGAACTGTTGTTTGAATTTGAAAACATCTGCTATGCAGACACACGAAGTGTTCACACCATTCCTATATTTGTGTCTCCCTAAATACACTTCATGTCCACCCACCACCTCTAAAAACAGCCATTTGTCTGTTTGATCCAGGCAATGCCATTATGGGATCAAATCAACGCAATACTTAATAGCAAAACCATACATTGATCTTGGCCTACTTGACAAAGCTATTTTAGTGCTTCTGTTATCAAAAGACTTGGATAACACACTGGAGTTAGAGTTGCTAGTCCTGGCATTGCTTTGCTCAAGTGAACAAAAATGGAAAGATAACTTTAATAATTTGTAAAACATATATTTGTTAAATAAGATCAAAGTGTTCTGACAAATTAAATATGATTGATTTACCAGCATTGGTATACACACTGACATTTGCTGAATACTATTTTTAAAATGACTTGTTTTATTACCTGGGTGATAGTTCCAGGTAATGGTTGAGTTACAGGTAATTTACAACACATGTTGCTTATACTCCAGTGAATCTATTAAGACCTCATTCAAACAACGCCAAACATGTATCAGTGAAAGTAAGCAATTTCATCACATTAACACATGGTCTGTTAATGAAAACTCTTCTCATTATTACACCGCAGAAAAAAACAGAAACTTAAGTGATGGAGTTAAATGTGAGTGACAGGCAGGTGGGCGGTATGTGATGAAACAAGGTATCAATAGACAGTATAGAGTGTGTTTAAATATTGATACTTGCTCTCAATAGGGCTTTTCAGCACTGATCTGAGGCCCCATCTTCCCTACCTTGTGCTGTTCTGGGTATTCAGGATCATTGTGTTCATGAATTCATGATGGATGGAGCTAATGTTTTTGATGAACGCGTGTTGTTGATTCACATTCAGGCTTACATGCCAGTGTACACTGTATGTGTGACTTGACATGACATAGATGATTACTACTAAAACAAAGAAAAACAGCTTGATATTTCATTGGTAAATCTGTCGTGCCTGAAAAAATTGTTTAACACCTCATATTTCTTTCACACCAACATGGTTGATCTGATATGCCTCAAAACATGCTTTGGAATTGTATGGTTAAACTTTTAAAAAAAACCCATTCTGGACCACCTATGTTTTCTCATTACAAGAGTTACATCATGTTCTTCTCCTCTCCCCCCCACTTATGTCTCCCCCTTTGCCTTCTCCCTCCCCTCAAAGAAATCACGTGTGGGATTCTCGTTAACCTGTCATGTCTCAAACAAGTTTAGAACAACCCTAAACATTTTTGTGATAATCACGTGTGGCAGATTTGTAGATTTTTAAATTGCCCCGGTATTTGAGCAGTAAATTCCTTTTCAGCTAGGTTGATATTTTAGGGGGGAATTACGTTTTTATAGTCAGGTTCATGCCTAATCTTGTATATTTTGGGGCATCGTAAGGTGTACTTGGTAATTGATCATGTTGCTGTAATTATGTCAAACAGTTAATGGAACCCTAATTACATCTTGACAATGTCTGAAATAACACATGGCCCTAACTTGGTAAATGCGCTGCCAAGAGGGCAACTGGGAACCATGCTGTGATGGAAACTATTGTTTATGGCTGTTCAGGGACCAACGGATTCTGGGTATGAATACAGTGACTAAATGGATCAGATGGTCAGAATGGCTGACTTGGTGTTTCCCTGTGTGAACCAGCTGAGTGGTTCGATGCTGTTAATATCAATCACTAGACTGTCATCTCCCAGTCATTAATATACAGGCCCTTCTTCATATGGTGCTGAATTGACAAGGGTTACCCATGCTCGGTCAGAATATAAGTGTATGGAGCTGTTATTTAACATACATGGAGCTGTTATTTAACATAACAAGTTTGAACAGTATCCAGGGTATTAGCCTTAGTTAAGTGATATACCATTCAAGTTTAGAACCATCTGATGCTTCACTATCAACAACATTGATCTACCCTGAAAACTAAATCAGGAATGACATGTCATTATGGTTGATCAACTTCTTTCCTGTGCTATAGCAACATTTCAGTATAGATACTTACAGTCAATAGAAGTACACTGAAACATTACGCTATTGCACAATATAGAAGCTGATGATCGAGAAAGACTTGTCAGTCGTGTTACTAACAACTTCTAGAATGCCTCCGAAACAGTTTGAACACTAGATTATTTCATATTTGTTGTGGGTATTTCATCAGTGCTTCACAGATTCACTGCGACAGTGATCTTTGAGTTGCATTGTGTACCAGTTATTTAGAGGTAGCATTTAGTAAAACTGTAATTCTCTTGTTTGGATTTGTGGTACTATAAAACAACTACAAAACAGTGCTTTATAAGAGTGTTGTATTTAGCCGAACAGAAAAAAATTGTGTCCAACTTCTGCAAGAAAGTTAAATTAATACCACTAGTCCGGGTAAAAGCCTTTGTCATTTCCGCTGTTTTGCAAGAGGAACTTTTCATCTGATGTTGGCTCAATCTGCAATTTGCATTTCAATTGTCTCTCCTTTGGAGACATCAAGCAGAAAGTTCCTCATTTGAACAAAAGCTGCGATGTCTTTTTAATCCCTTTCATGTTGCTCTTGCCTTTGTTGTAAGTAAGTTAATCCCTGTATTTGTCGCTAAAGAATTTCTTGCCAAGCTTACCATGTTGCTTACTAAGAAGAAGAGAACCGAAATCACGGATAAACCAAAGTAAAATGACTTGAAGGAGTTCCATGCCATGTCTGTATTGTGATTAACCAGTTTGGCACAATAGAAGTAATTTGAATATTCATATCAGAAGACATTCCTGTCATTCAAGACTTTTCCTGCAATACAGGATCCTGCTGTCAGTCAAATTCAATTTTTCAAATTTTTTCTTGATACGTTTGAAAGTAAAGATTTTGGTTCGTGAGAAATTCTTGAGAGGTTCAAATAAAATTGTTGAAAACCAGAAGACACCAAAGGCTCAGAAAATTTTGAAACAAGTGATTGAATAGCTTTGTAGTTTAAGCTATCGTTCATCACACTGAAGGCTTGTGTTCGAGTCTCCACATGGGTACAATGTGTGAAGCCCATTTCAAATGTCCTCAGCTGTGATATTGCTAGAATGTTATCTAAAATTAGCTTAAAACACAGTTCAGTCTCGCTCATGTGAGAACTGTCAGTGATACAGTAAAGTCTTAAGAAGGCAATATAGAATAAAACAACATACCATCCAGCTGGAGAAAGGCATCGTCCACCTCATTACATGATAAACTTACAAGTGAGATACATTCATTTGTTTGAAGGGACCCACTAGATATTATGCCCGTTGAGTCATGCCACCTCCAGAGATGGGGAAATCCCTGGAATTTCTACCTGCACAATTAGTGGTGGATCCACCCTACACCCTGTGACTCACTAACACACACTCATTGACAGAGTTCTCTATGCCGACATGGAAAATCTGTGTCTGTCCTGCCAACCCCAGACCTCCACCCCCAGACTGTCGAACAAAGATTGCCACCTAGTATTGGAAAACTCAACATACATATCCACAATCCACCCAGTTTTCTAAAAGAATTCTATTCCATCTTGTGAGTCAGATACACTCTCTGACACACATACTATATATTTACCTAAGAATTGATCGCCATGAGACAGTGGTAGGTGTAGGAAATCCCCAATCAGTCACGTGAAACTGATCAGTCATTTCCAGACAAGCATCTCTGAAGATTCCCACCTAAATGTGTTGATGATGTGTATTGATCAATAATGCAGTATGTAGACTGTCTTGTCAATGTGGTGCTGTTAGCAACACGCTTGTCATGCCAAGATCCATAGCTGTATATCTTAAATCAATGAAAGCACTGCACTGGTGTTAAAGGAGTGATGACTCCAGCTCTTAGTGCTACTGAAAGTAGGTAGAGTCAATTACATTTAAGTACCAGCATGTTATATTGAATGAAATCCTCCCCACCCTCCATCTTCCACCCTCCACCCCCCACCCCCATGTCGGATTAAATTGTTAAAGAGACATTACATTCTTAAGCATGAAATAGTGAAAGAATATGATCAGCCCAGAAAAACAAATAGTCATTACATTTGAAGGGAAAAATAAAAAAAGCTACAAAGCTGAAATCATGAGTCTTCAGAATACGCTTTTTGATATGCAAACTGACTAAAGGAATTCCATCTCAGTCAGAATATGATCTGTCCAGAAAAACAAATAGTCATTACATTTGAAGAGAAAAACAAATGTTCCAAAGCTGAAATGACGAGTCTCAGAAAACCTTTTGTGATAAGCAAACTGGCTACTTGAATTCATCCTAGTCAGATTTTCCCAACTAGAACAATTCTGTCAAGTTAGACATATTATGTCAAGGCCGTCTCCATCAGTAGGATGGTCTTTTGCAATAAAGATGAATATTTCATCCGCTGCGATCTCTTCCCCACACATGACCGCCGCCTCGTTGTCTTTCTTGCAGTCGGTACATGTGGCTGATGTCAGCTAACCTGACTCATCAATATGTGTTCTACCTGTCATGTTGGCCTCCCACTCACTGAAGTCAAGTGGCTGGAAGAACATCCCTGATTGTCTTCTGTGAGTGAGTCACTATCCAGGTCAACAGAGTTGTGTAATGCCTCCACCCTCACACCAAAGACCTCTGCAGAAAATGTTGCACAATGCCTTCTTCCTGGCAAATGTCAACAATGTTGTCAGTCAGAGGTGTATAAGGTCACTATATCCAGCTTCTGTCATCATTACTACCCAGTCTATTGGATAATTGGACAAGACTGACATTTTTTAACTTCCTTAGTCTTTTTTGTCAGTGATATCAATGCCAAATTGAGACGTGTGGGTTCCATCTTGTCCACGTATCATCTGAACCAATTATCCTGATGTCCAAACAAAAAACTTGGTTTCCTAAAAACAAAAATGCATAAAAAATAATGATACACCCCCCATCAAACAAGTATGTTAGGCTGGCCCACACGTTTTTTGTTCTATTTTATTTCTGTTTAAAGGCTGGCATTAGAGAATTGAAGGAGGCGACAGTATGTCGTCCTATTATGTCCAGCTGTCTCGAGGCAATAAGCAGATCAGCTCTGTAAGAATAATCCCAGACTGTTTCCTGGAACCTGAGCAGAGGTCTCAAAGATAACATTGTGTATACGCACATCTTTAAAGTGAGATTATTTTGATTAGACACCTGTAATCTGTCTGGTAAAACCTATAAGCTGAAGACTAAAGAATAGTAGAACAGTTTTATTCCATTCAGATAATATCCTTGATCCAGTTATATGGAACAAATGAACATACTTTACCATTTAATATATCAGACTTCTTTTTCCCCTGAGACAAGCTTTATGAGGTGGATTACCATTAATATGTTCTCCCATGAACTAATTTTCCTGCTTTGACAGAACCGAACTTGATGGAAGAACAGTGGTTAAATACAATGGCAAGAACATCAAAGGACTGTAGTAGATGTGATAAATATGTCATAAAAGTTAATGAGTGCAGAAGCAGTCCAATTACAGACTTGTTGATGTGAAACCAGGAAGTACATGCTACATTGCCTTCAAGATGGATCCAAGGGCGTTCACCTGTGACAGGTCTGTAGTGCCGTCAAACTAAACAATTCCATATGTTGTCTGCGCAAGAACTTATACTAGAAATGATTTTGTCTTAGAACTGACTCCTGACTCATGTTGGTTGTACAGCTTGTCAGATCATGTGGTCAGTGTTTGGGATTCTGTAGGTGACATGTCTGTGACTGTGATGGTTGATTGCTCATGATATTGATCACTGGATTGCCTGGTCAAGATAGGTCATCGCCTGTTGTACAGTTGGAATCAAGTGGTCAGTGTTGGTGTTTCCTTAGATGGCGTGTCATTGACTCTGATGTTTGCTTGCTCATGATATTGATCACTGATTTTCTGGTCACAATTGTTCATCGGCTGTTGTGTGGCTGGAAGTTTGCAGATATTGTGAATATAGTGCAAATTGACGCAATAATCAGGAACTTAACTGCATTGAAGACATCGGTAATTGTCCTTCGGCATGAATGAAAACTGAAATTTGCTGACATTTTGCAGATTGTTATCTATTCTAAGGATGCCTTGTCAAGTTGGTATATATGAAATAGCACAGGCTGAATGTCAAGGTGGCTTCATCTCATCTTTAATGGAGTCGGATCACAATCAAATGGGCAAACATTTGCAGTTTAGTATCTCATATCTTCTCTGACTGAAATGTCAGGTTTAAAGTTACTATGTGCAGTGATGATTGGTGTTGTAGGTTTTGTCTTCTTTCAGGAACAGGCTGTGCCCTTCACTGTGAATGTTGTGACATAGATATGTTTACAATAGTAAGATCTTGTAGTTATTGTTCTAAGTAAAGGGAGTTGAATTTCAAATGTCTCGTCTACTCGCATTTAAAGTAAATTAAATGTAGTCTTTTTGTGAAGATAAAATGTTTTTGGACATCACCTGATTAATGGCAGAACTGTTCTGAGTTTGAAAAATGGATGAAAGAACATCTGATCAAGCTTGGGGTAATATGTCCGTATCTGCAGAGGCAAGATTGTGCCAATTCTGTAAGGCACCACAATTTGCATCACTTACATATGTTAAAACCCAATTGTCATGGTTCTCAGTCCTTGATGTCCACAAATTAGGTTTCTTGGCTTGCTGACACTATACCCCTTCACGTGGGTTTTACAAGCGATAAATGTCTGTATGACTTCATGCTTTCTCCCCAAATTAAGCTGGTGTAGATGGAATACAGTTCTCAGTAGCCTTAAATACTCTTATTCCTAATATACTCCCGTCAGTAACTGGTGCCATAGTCCAAGTCTGTCATACACACCCCGTAGCAAATATGTCAGAACAAAGCCCATGCAAGTCTCAAGTAGAAAGCCTGATTTTCATTATTTTTTATTTGAACTACAAGCTCTTTTTATGTAGAATATGTTCATATCAGAGACTAGATGTTAATGTACCTTTTATCATTCTGTCAGTATATAACATTTAGAATCCATCAAGCAATAACGAGGACAAAAACCATATTAGAAGGAAGGAAGACTTGTGTTAAGGAGTCAGTGTTGACTGTTCCTGGCCTGGGGTAGAATGAGCAGGGTTTCAGTTTGAACAAGTCAGAGCCAACAGTTCTTTGTAATTCTCTCTCCATGCAGGCACACCTCTCTTCACTGTTCTAGTGGCTGTTGGATTGAGTTGATAGGTGGCGGCGTCACTCCCGTAGGGCTCTCTATCCATTCATTACAAGCTGTTAGGAGTCTGGCTGTGCAGGCCAAGTGGCCAATCAACACACGAAAGGGTTGCCTGCGGCACTCTCTTGCCATGCTAGGCACCTGTGACCTGGGCAATATGTCACAGCATCGATAAGATCACTTTGAATTCAGATCAATGAGCTCTATTGATGTTATGAAACTGATATGTGTTTTAACACTGCCACGTGTGTTGAGTCCTGTCAGGTTGGGAAACCATTCTGGCATTCCTATGGTGTTATTTTCCTCCAGCATTCTTGTAGGTCATTTGAAGGCATAGTGTCCCATGTAGTGATACAAATGTACACTAGGCACTTAATACCAATGTCTATTGTATGTAGGTTTTTAGATTAGAAAGGGTTCACAGTATCGATACTTACCTCTTGTAGGTATTACAGTGAGTGAGTTTAGTTTTATGCCATACACAATATTGCAGCTGTATGGCGGCGGTCTGTAAATGATCAAGTCTGGACCAGTGATCAAAATCATGAGCATTGGTCCATGCAGTTGGGATACAATAATGTGTCAACAGTAACTGAACCTTTCCAGCCGATTTCGTTAGGCAACGCATACTTCTAACATTGGTTATTGAAGATCAGTTTGAACTTGAATCTTCACAGGAGTGCAGGTAATTTACAGGCTAGAAAAATTCCCAATACTGTCGCGCAGCCTACGCTAAGTATTGTGCTTGTACCACTTTGAGTTTGCTGTGAATGATTCTTTGCCAGTTGGAAGGATAATTTATGAATAAAAGCAGATCCGTAACTTCAGGGACTTACAACAATGATCCTGTGGTGTGCAGTGTGCATGTATATAAAGGGACAGCTGTTGCCAGGCCTTGGTGATGAACGAACTGTCTCATTGCGTCCAATTACCTACATGAAACAATCCAGCTTGCCAATGAATTCACTGACCTAGTGAATGAACCTATTGTTTCATTTGCATGTGTAATAACCAGAACCCAGTCAAGTTGATCTTTGTGATAATCGTATAGAACTATTGTTGAAGGACTAAGAAATCTTTGTTTTGATTCTTTCAACGAAACATTTTTGTCAATTTTTAGGCAGGGATAATCAATGAAGGTTCAGCTGTATAATGACATTCTAACTGTTCTTAATGTTTATCTTCGTAAAAGAGAGTTACATTTTGTATCATGTCACATGCAGTAAAGTAGTTGCTGGATGGTGAACTTTGCCAGGGAAATTTGACACAGCCGTCTAGCTGTCTATGCCTTTTTTGAGTCTGAAAGGTTGCGGACAGTAAGGTGGTGGCGGGTTCAAGGTGAGAATTGGAATCCGCCGATAAAGGACAAGAATTTGTGCTATTCTTGTCCAGTGCAATCTCTAATACAGCATAATACGTTGTAAAAGAAGGTGTCTGTTCATTCATACAGGCATTTCAAATGTCGGGCTAAATTGAAAGCAGTCCCTGAGGGGATGAAAATTGCCATCCACAATAACTGTGTGGGTAAATAGTTAATGGCACCATAGAACTCGTATGATCTCGGGAGCTTTCCTCATAACGTATGTAAGTATGGCTGTCACAGTGTAATATCACTAATATATGCCCTTTCATATACCATAGTTACTGTGAAGCACTTGCAGTGAGAGATTATCTGCACAGACTCCCTGGAAGCAAAGCGCTGTTGAACTAATCAGAACTTGATCAAGCTGTATTTCAACAAGTGCCCTTTGTCAGGTCCTGCTGTTGATGATTTCCTGCTCAACAGGTGCCCTTTCCGGTTCCTGGTATTGATGGCCAGTGTGGAAATGGTCAATAGCTAGTGACCGCTGAGGCCAGTTTCTTGGGCAGTGTTTAGTGAGACACTATTATATGGCTATCAATATAATAATCAGTGGCCACACAAGACACTTGTGTATCTGTTGTGAGGGTCATCAACACCAACAGTCTCTTCTTTAGACGTCAGCAGCTTGTCAAGGAGCAGTTTTGACCAGATGCTGTCCAGCACTTGTCGGTCAGCAAGAATAGCTGACAGTGCCTGGTCAATAAGGAGCTTTGATGAAACCACTGTATCAAGTGGGTAGGTTGTGGGCAGGTTTCTTTGTGGCTCCTTTTCAACTGAAATGGGTTTATTTACGACAATAAAAAATTATGTATATTCAGAAACTAAGTTTTAGTCTAAGTAGAGATATACACCTATCAGAAGTGAAGTGATTGAGCTTAGAAGACTACAGAAACAATTTTTCTAATTCAATCAGAAGGAAATTGATACAAAATAAAAACCAGAAAGGTATAGCGGGTAATTTTCAGTATATGATGTCTGTTGTGTATATGATATATACTCCATGCAAGTTCACATGTTTCCATGTACATAATGATGATGGAGCTGTTGAATGCCGGTTTTGACATTCTTTGGTTGTCACAGCCAGCTGTTTCTGTTAACAGTATCCCCGGGGATATCAAGGTGCATACATATGAGGAATTCACCCTTTTACTGCCGCTATAAACATATCTCATGTTAATTCTCGTCATTAATTCAGGACATGACTATACAAAGTATCTCATTTATTCTGAAATGGTTTGGAATCAAAATAAACTTATGCATAATTTCTTTCTGGAAACTGTTTTAGTTAATTAGGTTTTGTCCCAGATGCTCTTATCAGCTTTTTAGAGATACCAACTGTTAAGTAGCTGGTAATTACTGTACTATCTGTTGGTGATGCCTTCCTTTCCACAGACATGCACTCTACTACAGGGCTATGATACAAGGCCAGGCTTGGTATAATGAGGTTTACCACACACTTACAGATCTGAATACTCAATTGAACTGGCAGCTACACATTGGTAATTATTCCGATAAACATTCTCACTTGACAAGGCTGTTCGATGCATCTGTCCCATTTGACAAAGTCTTGCACAATCGGAAGCTTACAACCCAGCCTTGGTCCATGTCTGCTTCATCTGCAGTTTATGGGCACATCAATCATGTACAGCATCACACTATCGTTAGATGATGTTACTCTGGAGGTTGTTTTCATTTAAGTTTATTTGAGGTTTTGATGTGGCCCCCAAGGACTTCAAGAGATAGGAGTCATTGTGATTGGTGGAAGCATGGATGGAGTAGTGACTAGGATATATTTGCACATGTCAATCAGTTACAAGGAAACATGAACACTGAAGACTTGACAAGCTGATTTACATGTGTTGTCATTATCAGTTGAAACTTCAGTATGATGTGCTACAGAAACACTTTGCATTGGAAACTTAGTCATATTAACTTTGAGTAGTACTGTAGTTGTGTCAAGTTTGCAGGTATTTATATTCATGGCATGTTATTTATTTATAATCATTATAACATCTTATTACATGGCCACGTTGGTGGACCTTATTTGGAATTTCTGGGATGTGTCTCTTGGTATCATGTTGACCGAGGTTCAGTCTGGCAGGATGCGATTGTGACAGAATGGGTCGGTGTGACCTTGACCTTTGGCTACTATGGTTGATAAATTGAAATGGATGGTGATGGGTTTTGGTCTGTTGCCCTGATTCAAAGCATGTGTTGGAGCACCGGCACCGTTCCTGTTGGATCCTGGCTGCGTTCGCATCACCAAATTATATCTACTCCATTACAAAATGCTTGCATTAATGTTGTCAGCCCACTGTTTATGACACAGCTTCTGGTAGTGTGCAGGTTGAGTTAATTTGGGATAGAACAAGAATCAGCTCCAACTATTCACAAAATGCATTACCTTCCATACAGGGTTTTTGTGAAGGACTTCCTGGCAGGGATTATGAAAGGATTCTGCTCATTGAGAGATGCTGGCATTGAAAGAATGGACTTTGTGAGATGACATATTGGATGCTGGCATTGATTGGGATAGGGCACAACTGATTACATTGTATCACATGACTGTCTTTGTACCATTTACATTCCAACAGACTGTTGACAATAATTACTGCAAATTAACAGGAATGTAACAATGTAGCCACTAGCAAAGGAAGAGGTCAAGGGGTGTGGAATACTGGAGTTGGTGTTCACCCAGTCTGATTCTTGTTTCACTGTTAAGACATTTATTGTCAACATTTCAGAATCTGGTTTACATCCATGATCATCAGTATTAGTTACAACTCTGAAGTCATGTATTACCCATGAACTGTTGTCCAATGAAAGTCATTGATCAATATTGAGATATATCGTGTACCTATACATGAGTCAATGGAATTCAGTTAGACTTATTGAGCAATTATTTAACTAAAAACGAAGCAGTTTGGAAAGAATACAGTCCATAACAAAAATCAATTTCAATTTCAAAAGGCTGTTTCATTCAGACACAAATGTGACCTACATGTCCTAGTGCATTAATTATGTATCAAGCACCTGCTATTACTCTATTATACTACACCAGTTCATTTGTCATTGAATAATCCAGGCTGCTTGTATTGTTAAAACTATGAATATATTGAAGTACTGGTTCATTTCTGAATTTGTGATGTACATTGTTCACACATTAATATATGTGTTGTTTCATCTGATGTCAAAACCAGTAAGTGCCTAGCTTGAGTGTCTGATAAAGATCAATATAACATTTTCATTATTTGCTTGTTTGAAGGATTCATATGTTCGAAAATTGGGTGATATGCTGAGCAACAGAATTAGGGATCATGGATATTGTGGGGAATATTTTTACGAACTTTTCTGTGTTTTCTCAATGACAAAATAAACATCCCAATTTGAAAATTGGATGGTACTCTGAACAATGAAATTAGTGGTCATGTACAGACGAAGAATATTTTTGATACAATTTTTGCTTTTGTTTTCACAGAAAAATATTTCAAGATCCCTTTTGTTCAATATATATTAAGTGCATACTTATATTACCTGTTTTGCTGTGCTGAATGTGCTTCAGCTGTTTTTGTGTGAAAATGTTTTTGAACTGATGCCTCCCATGAATCTTCATGTTCCTGATTCTACAGGGTTGTCAAGTATAAGGCGTTTTTCATTGTGCACACGGTTTTAAACATTGTGAAACAATTGAAACAACTCTTGAATTATTCAGTTTAGATCTATTGATTTCTACACATCAATACATTTTACAGTTATGTGAACTGATGATGGCTTACATGATGAGCACATCCAACAAACACCTTAGACCACCACCAAGATGTTGTGCAGAACCAGAATGGGGAATTTGGCTCTTTCAAGAGATTTTTGCTTTTGACTCCTGATTCAGTTGTCAGTTTACTTGTCCTATCTTGTTGTCAGGGGAATAGCATGAGTATCCTGTCAGTCAGTTGTCAGGGAACTATCATCCACTGACAAATGTTTCTCAGACTAAGTGAGAAAATGATTTTGTACTGAATAAGGTAAAGCTTTTTAATTGATTTAATGGATACTGTAACAAGTAATCCTTATTCTCAAACATACTATTTCTTGTTGAAAATATGAAGAAAGTATTCTATGTAGTATATTGGTCCTCTTTTGAGTGTTGTTACAACATTTTCAAAAGGTAGGTCCTCCATTGGAGACTTTCATTTGTTTAAAATGCAGGTATATTGATTTTTTTTTTTTTTTTACTTCATATTTACTGTTGATGTCAGCTTTGAAAATATACACAAGACACATGCTGCTAGTACCACTAATTTCGACTCAAAGAATATCAGAGTTAGAATTTGTCTGACCCATGCTTATAACAAGTGGCGAACAACAGGAACTGATGGTCAGGGTTGTGGATACATGTCACAGTATCCCAGTAGCATATATTGGTGCTCATGATGTCTATCATTGTGTTGCCTGGACTCGATTTATAGATCCTTTTCACAAATCTGGTATATTGCAGTGTTCAGCTACTCATCTCTCAGTGGACTCTTTTGAGGACACAAGGACCTCCAGCTACCCAGTGCCACGAATGGCAAATATAATTATGCTACAGAGAAAACATTTTATTCACAGGACAGAGCTCATTTATGCATTAACTCGGAGAATTTACTAATTATGAGAGTGTGTTTCATCAAGCAGGCACGCATCATGTCCTGCAAATGCACAACTGTGAGCTCAGTTGGAACTAATTACTCTGCAGGCCAAAGTCCAACTCTAAACCAATGATTAGGTAAACCTGTGAATTGCCACTGGTGTCATGAGTATGTGGACCGTAACAATTCGCTACTAAAATAGTTACTATCATCAGGACACGTGTGACATTTGACATCAGATCTACATGATGAATTTATAAGTGTACAACATGTTTTGTTTTAAAGTACTTGATGCCATGAAAAGAGGATTGATGTATGGTTTTATGTTTGAAATGGTGTCTGAAAGTCAAGTGGTCCTTCTTAAAGCTACCCTGATGATAAAGGTACACATCCATTATCAAGTGGTCTTGGGTTCTTGAACTGTCAGAAAAGACACAGGAACCCTGCACACCAACACAACCACCCTTCCCTCACTACCCCTCCTAAAATGATCATCATTTATGAACTCTTCACTTGAAATAAGATTGCAACATGTATTCATTTTTCTTGTAAATGGAGCTTCACTTTTCAGTCAGACCTTATATATTTTTGTCTTCAAGAAAGACAGAAGAAAATCAGTTGATATGAGGCCAGCGTTTAAGCAACTAGTAATTAATGAAAGGGAACAATTTATGAATTAGCTGTCAGTCGCAGTGGGTTAAGTGGCATTTTTGCATTGTCCAGTTAATGCTAATCTCCCTTGTAATCACCGAAGAATGATGCAATGACAAGTTCCATTGTATGATACAATGGCTTGAAATACTTAAACATGAAAACCAGCAAAGTATATGATGGTACTATCACGGTTTGGTACATTTTGCAAGTACTGCTGTTGTATTAATGGGATATGTCAGTAAGTTGGTGGAAGTTTGAATCAGTAAAAAGTATGTCAGTTTCAGCGCAGTGAACAGGTCTGCGACAAGACTGCACTTGCTCTCAGTGTGAGTAACATAATCCTCTTATCATATGTACAAGATTAGGAGCCTGTCGCTGTTTTGGTGGGTAATATCCAATGTTCTTACCTCTCGGTTCACTATACGGAACATGTCAGTAGTTGGCGGAAGTTACGAGGACACTTGAATTGGACATTCAGGAAAGTGACCACTATGACATATCACGCGACTCTGCTACTCATCCCATGGTACACCGTCCACTATGGTCTGCCAGAGGAGGCAGAATAGAAAAGACAAGCGTGAAACACCTTCCTCACAGAGACAAGGGAGTATCAACATCCAGAACAAACGGTACTCCACTACCAGCTTACTGAAGCTGAGAATTAATCATTTACAGCCAGGACGTAGAATCGTAACTGCTACATGGAGCATACACATTCAGCGGGGCACAACTGCTTGTGTATGTCGGTATCCATGTCAGTTCTCCATTTACCATGGAATGTCCTCCTTGTCTGTCACACACTGCATTGACGCTAGCGATGCTTCCTTACAAACGGTACAACCTGCACACTTCAACTCTAAGGTTTAGTCAGCCGCAACTTGCCTGTCAGCTCATAGCCTGAACAGAACTGTGACACTAATAATTAATAAACAGTGGCAGTGTAAAGAATAGCACAGTCAACAAGCCATTTCTGTAATGAACAGGGCAAGGTTTGCAGTAGAGGGCCAGTGAGAAGTTACTGGAGACGATGAGTTGGTGCTGGAGAGGTTTCCTTCCCCTCTCTGTCTTGGACCAGATGTGATTCTTGGCAACAGGTCCTTCTTCATAATGTCGACACACCTCGGTTAGAGTTTCGCCTTCCATCACTATTATCATCCTCAGAAACATGGCACATGTTGTGTGGATATATACCACAGGGACATACGACTTGTTATACAATAGCTGGTTGAAATTGAGGCAATCCCAAGAAAAGTTGAATGAAGTTGTGATCCAGTAACTGATGGAGCAACTCTTGTGCATTAATGAACTTAATGGACAATGATGTCTCCTGGGTGTTTAAGTCAATCACATTTCAGAACATCCTAATGTGGAGTATGTTCATTGTGTGTCAGAGGTTGAATAAGTGATGCGGTTTGTTGGTGTTTGGTCAAAAATAGCAACATCATATAGGATAAATCGCCTGTGTCCTCTTTGTTTCCAGTAGTTGACTTCAGTGGAATTTCAATAAGGTAATGATTCAAGCCAATATACAGTATTTAATAATCTAACTAACTCTGCATGTGCCCATCAGAGAATCCGTCTGCATTTACAGGCAGTGTATTTGAACAACTTTTTATGTCGTGCTGAAAAGTGATTGTAAAATTGATTCTGAATCAGGATATTTTCAGCAAGCCAATACATCATCCTGCTTTGAGATTTGTGAATTATTTATTTAAAAACTTGACAGGTGCCCTTTGAAACGTATTAATGTTGTTCACTTTCTTCTTAGTCATTTAGGGAAGTGGGTTAGCTTTGTGGTTAAAGCGTTGGTTCGTCACACTGAAGACCTGGTTTCAAATCCAAACATGGGTACAATGTGTGAAACTCATTTTGCTGTTTCCCACTGTGACTATTGATGGAATATTGCTAAAAGCAGCTTAAAACCAAGCTCAGTCTAAGTTATTTGTTGTGCTTTGTACAAAATGGATATACACTGGTTTGTTTTTCATGATATACTGGGTATTTCAAGGCACTAGGTTTTGTTGTGAATAGTTACCCCCTGTTAGTATGCCAGGATCCACTATATGTTTGGATTGGTCAAAATTAGTGACAATACCGCAAGCATCTTACCCATGACTTTCGAAAATGGTAAATGTCTCTTCCTTAGTTCACAAACATAGGAGTGCCATAATTCTGTACCAGATGCAGTTCTTTTGTTTCAAATGGGCGCTTATGAATTTGGCATATCTAGTCAGATGAATGATGAACCACTGTTAATTTTCAGTGAGATGTAAGGACTAATGTTAGTTTTCATCAGTGCCTAAGCTGTCTGCTTTCATTTAACCTGTCTTTGCATCCTAATTTGTCATTGGTCAGTGTACTCAGGAGCCCCATCAAAATTGATCAGAAGATGCAACCACTTGGAAGTTATGAAGTTCAAATGGTCTGTAATGTGCAGCTAAATTCATTTAATGAACAGGTTCCTCCAGTTGTTTCCATATCTTCAAAACATCATTGGTTATGAATGGTTATTTCCTCCAATTTTGTATGTAATGATTATTGAATTGTGTCTGTTATATCATGCCTTTCATGCGTTATGACATTTATTAGACGCCAGTTAACATGGTCCATGTTTCCTGCCAGTGCATTAGGGTGGTGAGTGTTTGCTACACTGTCTGTGATGTTGTCAACCCATCAACCAAGCACTGGTATCCACTCAACCCCCCAAATCACCAAGCATCAAGTACCTCATCCACCATAAAAAGGACCGCCCACTTATCAAAGAGCTGGCCCATCTGAACCAACTTGGCAGACGTCAGCCAACTCACACACCCATTAACCCTGATTTACAGTCCTGCTTAAACACCTCCTCACCTCAGAGCATGTGCATGAAACAACATTCATTCACCCACCACAGTTTTCTTCCAAACCCCAACATGTATTTCCGGTCTTTAACATGCTTCCATTGGGTCTGTTGCCAGTACCACCCAGGAAAAGGTAGTTCATTTTCCTATAAGATTTACATGACAATCTGGTAGTAATCACACTGTGGAATGCACACTGGTAATAGCCCATAGAAATAAAACAAATGCATTCAGTGTTGGCAGTAGACCACACCAAGGCCCATGCAACAGAGCTGACTGCCCAGCAAGAAAGTGTTTTGATAATTCAAGAACATGACTGTTCCCCTGTAACCCTGAAACAAGTGCAGTGTGAATTGCCTGAAAGCATGGCTGTCAAATGTGCACAATCCCAATTGCTACATCTTAAGTGCCACTACATATTGGATGAGCAGAGTTTTGTCCCTTGGTGTTATAAGGATCACAGTGAAAAGGGATAGAGTGCATTCTGGTCCATCACTGTGATCTGTTTTATTTAAATGCCAGATGGCAAAGTTCGCTTTTAGACTTTTACTTTTTACTTTTCAGAAATAGCCAATTCCAAAATAGATTCATTTTGTGAATTAGCACAAATAGGAAATACTTTCCCCCAAATATTCGTTTTCAAAGTGTTGCAATTAACTTTGAAAGTCTGTCATGGACTCACGTTTTTATTAACAGACTAACATAATATATCAGATCTGGAATGTCAATTAATGTTTGTGCTCATTTGTATGTCCATATTGCACCTTTTTAGTTACCAGTTAATTAATATTAAATTACATAATATCATTCCTTGTGGTATTCTGTGTAGTGCAATGGAAGTTTATGGGGAAGTTTACAGAATCAGAATTTAGCAATCTGATATCTGTTATTAAGAGGATAGTCATAAAATATAGAAGCCTTTCAGCCAGATTCAGATATTCTGATGTCATTCAAACTGTGAACCATTGATTAGTTTGTATTATTTACATTCTTAAAAGCCCTAATATGTTTCGAAGCGAAGGCTCTCAGAAATATCATCTGCGTTGACATGTTGAATACATGCGTATACAAGTCACGTATTGAATTGGATTTCACTTTCAGATTGGGTGTTATTGACATGCAGCGCCTATGAGGACAGTTCCTCTTCGGGACAAGATGTCAATAGCTGTAAATCATCAACCATTTTGAGCGATCGTTTCATTGCTTCTTTATCACTTGTTTTATTTACTAAGCAAAAGAATTGATTTGGACTAATATCCTCTTCACACACTTTATGTTCTGCAGTGTTGCCAAGAACTCTCAAAATGGTCTGGTTGGCATTTTAAAGGCAGTTAAGTCATTTGGAGTACTGGGTTGTTTATTTCTCTTGAAGCACGATAGGTTTGGGTTGACATCAGGGCATATGTATGAAAGAATATAATTTTGTATGAATAGGGAAGGATTTATCTGGTATCTTGTTTGCCAGCTATAACCATTTCTTCTCAAGGGTTATAAATAATGTTTTAGGAGGGTTTGCTTTCATAACTTTAAGTGAGCTCACAGCGGATAATTGTTATTCCACAAGATGTACCATATTGACTTCAAGGATGGATGAGTAAATCTTGATGAGATGATGACTGCTCTGAAAGATAATGTGTACATGGTGTAATCCATTCATAGCATACCCCAGTCACGTAAGGCTGTGTGAATTGCTCTGCAGAACTGCATCCTTTTTGTGTGCAGGAACCATGATGATGGGTTTGAATCCCAAATGAGCTCTGATTTGTAGGTTTATCAGCACCACACCAGTACTTATAGATTTCCTCAAAGGGAAATGATGAATGCGTTCATGATCTTTCATCTAGCATTGAGTTGACATAGTGAAATATAATTGAGGCCTGGGGGCTTTGTATAAGATACACAACTGATACTTTGGCACATTGTATGAAAAAACATTGCCAATGCTTGGGCACATGGTATGCAGTATGTTACATAAACTTGGGTACATTGTATATGATATGAAACAAATATTTTGGCACATTGTATATTAACTGTTATTTGGTGGCATTTTATAAATTACACAACTGATACTTGGGTACATTTTGTGAAATATGTAACTGATACTGGGGCATTTTGTATGAATATGAAATGATACTCAGGCACATAGTATAAAATGCATAACTGATACTTAGGCACATTGTATAAAATACGAAAGTGATAGTTGGGCATTTTGTATAAATTACAGAACTGATACTTAGGCACATTGTTACATAACATACATAACTGATACTTCTGCCAAACAAAAAAAAAGCCCAACACATGCCGATGAGAAAGTTGGGTTCATGTATATTTGTGTCGTATTACTTTAATAATGAAAACTGAGTTCACAGTTTTTTAGGTTGCATTCAGACATGTTTGAACTTTTTTCCCAAAGACACAAAGAAAGGATACCCAGCAGCTGTATGTTGAGTTAGAACATCAAGTGATGCTGTTGAGCCCCTTCTATGTCAAATTCAGGTCAGCTCATGACAGCATGACTGAAGGCTACACAGTAGTAGAGACAACAATAACATTTCTCCATGGAGAAAATGTAAGATGATATTGCTGCCAAATGCACCTAAAACAAGGAGACGGCACATTTCTCAAGAGGTTAATGGAGTTCTTGATTGTTCAATGTCAGCAAAATTTAAATTGATGTGCATCATGAAAGGTAATTGAATAGATATGATACACCTACACACATTTCAGGCTGAAGTGATGACTTGGTGAAAATGTTACAGGAGGAGATAATAAGATTTGCTGATGTAGCACATGGGATGTGCTTAATAGATGTGAGTTTTCAGCCCCAGGCTGTACTTTCAGGGTTTACATTCCACCTACTCTGGAAAGAATGTGAACTATTGATGGGAAATATTTTTTAGCAACCAAGTCTTAATTTATCTTTTTACAAAATATTTGTGTATATTTTGTTTAACTGCAAGATAGTTAACAAAAGGTGTCTTTGAGTTGACAAATTAGTTTTGCAGGTGTTAAACCGCTAGACAGGAAGGTGCAGGAAAGGTATGAATGAGAAAAGTCTCCATAAGCAAGGCATGCCTGGCACAATTTTCACTTATTGTCTTCAGATTATGATAAATATGCCGAATAGTTTTCTTTACTTTGCCAACCTGTCAGCTGCAATTTTTCACAAAAAATTGCCTCCTAAAACTTAAAAAAACGTTTTGAAATTTTTGAAAATCTGTATAATAAGAGTTCTCATGGGAATATGCAATATGAAAGTCTGTTTCCAGTGGAAATGAAATCGCATTATGCCAAGACCCATCACTCTGAATTCCCTTTTTCCCCTGTCATTGTTCAGTACATGTAAGAACACCCTCAAGAAATGTTACAAAATTCTGTCTCAGTCGTGAAAGCGATTATGCTATTTGATGGTTTTAGTCGGTACATTGACGTAATACGTGCCTTTTGGGCATTCTCCATCAAGGGCATAGCCGATCAGGAACTCTACTCAGGGAAGAGATGTCTGAGCATGAAATTAGTCATGGCTTTTTCTGCTGTGACAAATATGCCTCCTATATCCGATTATGTTTTTATCCAGCTGACCTTACTGTAAGACCATGTGTTTCTGTTGATATTTTTGAGAGGCTACTGTGAATTGGGTTTCAAGTTTTTTACATCAGAGACCCAGATCTGCTCTTGCTGAAATAGGATCTGGGTAAATTATAGGGGAATCAGAAATAAGAGTGTGAGGGAAATGGCAAAAGTAATGTTTGTTGAGAAACCTAAGAAAGATGGATAGGAATTGTGTCCATATTTGGTTTTCAATGCCAGTCAATTTATTCTCGCAGTCATGATACCATCTTCTGCTTACAGAGTGTTGAGAATTTTTTAAGGCTTGGAATATTCCATAAAGTGACTTTAATAGCCTGTCATCGTAGTCTGAAACCATGTTAGGGGTGTTTGTATAGTCTTGTGGTTAGAGCATTCTCTAATCCCGTCAAAGACCCAGGTTTTGTTCCCTGACATGACTACACAATGTGAAGTCCATTTCTTGTCATGATGTTGCAGGTTATAGCTTAAAGCAGTGTAAAACCTTGTTCATGCCTTGAAGCCATGTTTCATCAAGACACTTTCTTGTATGGACAACTCTTTACAGGTTCCTACCTTCAGGAATATTTCTGACAGTGGTTTAAAAACAGTGTTCACTCCCAAACAATCATTTGACAAGCATTCTGCAACGCTGAGATACGACAGTGATTACTTTATCTTCTTGTTAGCCAGTACAGGACGATGACGCTACACGAGATTGTTGTGATGTTGAAACACTGTTGGAGGTTTTATCATTTTTATTTTAGTTTGCAGTTTATATGTGTCTGTGTTTGTATCTGTGATATGTCATTGCTTCATTAACTTTTAAAGAAATCCAGAATTGCAATAAGATTGATTTTTGTCTTTTCTCTACTTAGACAATTTCCAGGTTTTACAGGCCAATAGCCCATTATTGGTTGTGTTTATGGTTGTTGCATGATAGTTCAGTTCTCCAATGACATCCAGGGAGTGTTGCATCGTGGGTAACAGTGAGTTGGAGTGTTGACCTGTCTGAACCCTATGGCCAGCCTGCTGATGTGAATAGGGAGCTCCCAATAGATCTGGCTCTCCCTTCACAGTGCAGCTCATTGTGTCATGGTATCTCTATACAGGCGGTATTGATTGCCTCAGTTTATGTAAGTTGAGGTGCTGGAATTGATGTAAAACCTTTTCCCTGTACACTACATGCAGTCTTGTGTGACTTTCATGTACATTTCTGCACGAAGAAGCAGCCCTGTTGAGCTATGATTGCTTGTATTTCTATTGGTCGAATTAGACAAGTCGGAGTAGAAGGTAATCTTGCTTGGAGGTTATCGCCCTCCAGACTGCTTTTATTTAAACGAGACAATCCTTTCTGTAGAGGCCCAGCAGGTCAAGCAGTGATTGCTCGTGCAGAAGGGTGGGTTCAACTCTGGTTGGTTTGGTGTGGATGCGTTTGATTTGTTCACCCAGGGAGTAGTTGATACTGCCATAGGGTTGAAGAATACACCATCTAACATTTTGATTATGTTTAGATCGCAAGGAACATCCAACAAAATGCCATTCAAAAGCTAAATACCCACTATACAGGAATAGGAATTACCCATCAGCAATATATTTCTGACATTTTACGCTTTCTTTCCATAACTGCAGAGTCATCACATGCCAGAATAATGTTAATGCAACATTACATTATTGCCTCTAGCAGAAAATTACTTTCTTATTTCCAGGTGGCTAACAAGGTTTAGATGACACTGCTGTTATTCGCTCTGCCTGTTTTTGCTGTGCTTGTCAGATCATATTGAAGTAATGTCTGAGTCTATAGTTTGGATAGGAACACTTTGATATTCACTGCAACTGTAACTGAACCTGGTCCTCGGCATGTTAAGCATTACACTGTCCGCAAGGCCACACACTGTCTGATAATTCCAGTGCTCTGTTTATGGCTCAGATCAAAATTAACCAAGATCTTCAACTGCCTCAAGTAGGAATGACATAAAGCAGTACGTCCTAACTGTTTGAAATTCTTTTGCCCTGAAGATACGTGAAAAATAACAAAATGTTTTGATCAAGCAGATGTGTTCTAATTTCCATAGCTGTGCTGCTGATTTACCTTTTGTTGATCTTGTCACCATTCACATACCCATCAGATGTTATTTTGGCATTATTTGATCACAGTTAGCAGGTACTGTTAAACTGTTTTCTGTCTCTAAAATTAACCATTGATGGCAGGTAAGTACCCTTGTAAAAGTAACTACAGTGAATGTTTCTAAATTGAATTTGTACATTGAGGAAAAAAATGAATGCAACAATGCATGCATGTAATGAGTTGATTATATGTGGGATAAGCTGGCGCATCAAGTTATTGGTATGAATTTATTCAAAAAGGTTTTATTGATTGGTTAGAGAAATATACATTCCACATCTAAATTGTCAATTAACTGTCGAAGGGTTTTTAATGAGATGTTTGTTTGGTGGATTGTATAATACAGTGTTGACTGAAGCATGGAAAACTTGTTTTTCATTGTCATAGGTTTTTCAAGGAGAATAGGTGGAAAAGGTAGTCCTCTTATCTCAGGTAAAGTTCAATAAGCCACAAGAATATATTACTTGTCCTTAGGGAATTAGATTTGCAACTACAGCTCCTGGATGTGTATGATCTATATCATAGGTTTTTATGATGAGGAAGGTATTACTTTATAAATCAGATTTGTAGTGTTATAATGAGAAGAAAGAATCGTCAGTGAAAATGTGATACTGTATTTAGGCTTGTGCCACAAGCTGCCTGTGGAATGGACTCACCTCCCAGGTTTTTTTTATAAAGGGCGACTTAGTGGATTGGGTGACTGGGCTTAGTTCAGGCAAGATTACCATTAGCGCTGATCAAGGAAATGAGTTTAGTGGTGCACCAGATTTTACAAAATTTCAGCAATATCACCACATTTGACGCCAGAAATGGGACTCGCATCATACACGCGAGGAATCAAGGCGCCAGTCTTCAGTGTGATGAGCAAACATTCTTAACCTCTAGGCTACCCCACCACCCCTCAGATAATAATCAATGTATCAATGTGTGTATGACAAGGGACAATTCTGAAATTGTTGAAATGAGAAGTGTAGCAATAAGACTAGATCTCCTGGTATGTGGTTGTAGAGAATTTCCTTTCCTTATCATAATAATTCCATTTATGCGGCAAACAGATCTCTACTCCTCTGTCACATTCAAATGACAATTGCTAATCTAACATTTTTGTAAAGGTAATACAACAGTCAAAAATATTTTTGGGTGTTGGAGCCAATTTGGGAAAAAGGTTGACTGTTTGGAAATGCTTGAGGATTATTTGAGACACTAACAGAGGATGCAGTCACACAGGAAGGACAAAGCTACCAGACTGCATGGACAGATGGTTGCTGCATTTGTATCTGTGGCTGGAAGTAACTCGTTTAAATGTCGGGATCAAGAAAACTTGTCTGGGAATTGTTTGGGACCAAAGACCTTTTGCTCTTAGAATTGCTGTGAATCATTTTTCACTCTAAGTAGATCATTTGATCATTCCGATACATTTAAATGGATGACTGTGTATTTGTGATGTTGACGGCTTTGTTTTGAACTGTGAATTTTCCTAATAAAAACCTAAGGCAATATCCAGAACAAGTTGCTGGTTAGGAAATATCCGTGAAAACAAGTTTAGCTTTGAAAAACTTCATTGTGTGCGAAATAGGACAAAATGCAAACCTCCCAAACCCAGATCTATGCTCACCTGTATAGACTAACGCTTAGTCTCTGAATACATATAGTTTTGTTTGTAACAAATAAATTGAAAAAAGAGCCCAAAGGAGACAAGAGGTCAAGAACCGCAGAAATACAGACTTGTTTCTTTTAGGATTTTAGCATTGCATGGGGGCTAGGCTGTAGGGAAAATAATATGGTTCGGGGGTTTGATAGAGAGACATCTCCTGGACAGACCACCCATGCAAAGACTTTGGCCTATATTGGCCTAGATGTTCGCAGATTATCTAGAGCAAGACAATGAATAGTCCTGGAATTACATAACAGTGTACTACAATGTTCTACCACACAGTATTGCAGGTCAGCCACAGTGTGCAACAGCTGTAGTAACAGGCTCCTCCTGCTGTATAACAGTTTTGTAGCAGTGTATATCAGTTCTGCAACAGTGTATGATGGTTGCAGTAACAGGCTCTGTCTATTGTTAACAGATCTGCAACAGTGTATAACAGCTCTGCAACACCTTATAACAGTTCTGCAGAAACCTGTATGCCTGTTCTATGAAAGTTCTGCAACAGTGTATAACAGTTTACAGCAATGTATAACAGTTCTGTAACACCATACAACAGATCTGCAATAACAGTCTCTGCCTATTGCGTAACAGTTTGGCAGCAATGCGTAACAGTTCCATAACACCATACAACAGACCTGCAATAACTGTCTCTGCCTATTGCATAACAGTTCCATAACACCATACAACAGACCTTCAGTAACAGTCTCTTCCTATTGCGTAACAGTTTTGCAGCAATGTAAAACAGCTCTTGCAACAGGTTTTACTGTAGAAGAGTTCCTTTACAGTAAACTGGTGAAAGTGATTGTTTCTCCTGTAGTAGATGGTTCTCTTTCAAGTGTTACAAACGCTTCTCGTTCAGTCAGTTGACCCTGTTTTGAGCTAGTTTGCCAGAATGAATGTTTAGCGACAAAGGGGAAGACTGAACCCTGTCTATTGATCACAGGCAAAATTCCATTTATACATCTTGGAAGCTGAAGATAGGTCTGGAAAGGAAATTTACTGCTTACACATTCAATCTTATCACCATTTGTAGGCACAGAAGTCAAGGATTTGGCAGAATGCCACAGCATTACTCCGTTTAGTGTCACTTCCTACTCTCAGCTCGTCCTAATCGTCATAAACTCTCTAGGCTGTACCTTACATTCATCTATTACCCTTTTTATCAAAGCCAGTTTTCTCTGCTGAATAATAGATGTTATGGTAAAAGCTTTTGCCTGTTTTGTAAGCATTCATAAAGTTTGTAATTACAGATAATACAATTTTCGAGAGTAAAGGAATGTTTGGTATCAAATGATAAATTAAAATTGATATCAGTCGAGAGCGAAATACTGTGGCAAAGTCAATGCAAGAACGCATGAAATTGTTACCGTCAGATAGTTATTAATTATACATAGCATAACCACCATTTGTATTAGTATCTATGTCAGTAAAACTGGCATTAGCTTGAAATCTGTCACATTTTGCCATTACTTCAATCGTGGATTCTCTATTTTGAATTTTTGCTGTAAATTCTTATCTGAGTGCATTATAAAATAACATTATCTAATGTGAAGTTAAAACTGGTTCCACTCTGCTATCTGAGGTGTGCAATAGAAACTTTCTACATGATTGAATCTGTCGAAAACATGATTGTTAATTAGGAGGCTGATGATGACAGTCAATACAACGGCCATCACTCCCAACTCACATTATCATTTACGGGTAGCACGAAGCCAACACAGAAATCAATGAGTTAT
Organism: Haliotis asinina; assembly: GCF_037392515.1. NCBI lineage: Eukaryota > Metazoa > Mollusca > Gastropoda > Lepetellida > Haliotidae > Haliotis > Haliotis asinina. The sequence continues at coordinate 22,308,703 of NC_090293.1, read as the reverse complement.
TGAACGCCACGCTAAGTGATCGGCGCCTGTCATCTCAACAGCTACTGTACTGCTGCATGTAGCCTGAAAAACACTGATCAACATACACCTTGTCATTGAATTGTCAGTGTACAAAGGACAAAGAGTAACTGATTTGTTTAGTCCAGTGGTAATCTGTTGTTGCTTGTTTAATGCTGAATTATGCCCAATTCCTCTTACAAACTCATGAATACTTTCACATGTATGAAGTGAGAGTATTTATATCAGGTGCATCCATAACCTTGATTGCCAAAATTGCTCTATAATCTGATTTTCATCAATATTTTAGTAATTGTGTAAATAAATTGTCAGTTGAGGGATACAAGTTCTTTATTGAACATGGGAAGAATACATTATATCGGGGTTGTATGTGGAAGATATGCAGGGATTGCCAAGAGAACAATCTGGGAAAATGCAGGTATGTTTGTTTAAGCTAATATTTTATGATTGTGTCTGTAAGGTGTCGTCCAAACCAGTATACACCACAATGGCTGGAAGGGAGGTGACATCATTACAGCTCTGTCTTTTGCCATTGAAACTTGTCTATTTAGGATGTGATGAAAGTCTTGAACACCAAGAGGAAAAGCTGGCATTGGTTCAGTATGGTAGGGAAGGCACAGACATAAAATCATTGCAATTAAGTTCATATCTTGAGGACATTTCATAACAGGCAATCAGGAAGAGTAGCCAAGATGTCATGGAGTGAGTATTTTAGTTTTGTGACAGGAAAAGTGATCAGCAGTAACCTGTTTGCCTTGGTGTGTCAAAAACCATGAATGGCAGTCAGTTCTGTACTGCAGATCTTGAGATAGCTGTGTGATTATTATTAGAAACCCATCATCCGTTTAAACTGGCTGGCATAGCTGTTAGGTTTGAAATGACATAGTCAGTTTGGAATTATGAGGTAGGTAAAATGTCTCTGTGCTTATTTTCCTTTACCAAAAAATCCCCTGACTGTTTTAGCCAGGTGGAAATGACTTCATCACTCCAAACACACCCATATTTTGCCACTAATGTTTGGGAAAAGAAATCTGTGACAGTGTGTTCAGGGATGGTCTGGAGAGTTACGTCCCTTAGCTACTAGGATCCTGATTTTGAATTCCAGAAGCACTGATTATAATCTTGAGCATTTGAGTACAAGGCCGAAGCTGTAGGTGGTACCAGAATAGTAACTGTTTGTGACCTGTGACCAAATTCCGCTTGCTCACAAAAAAGGGTTGGCAACCATGATGCCTGCAGTTAAAGACAACATAACATCCTCACAACTGTCTTATCAGTGTTAGTGTCAGTTAATGCCACCATGGAAGGCATAAAGATTATTACTGAATCTTTATATGGCCGACTATGGTACACAAGAAGGTGTCAGACTTTGTGGCTCTGTCAGCAGCATAAATATCAAGTACAGAGAACAAGTGTTGGAGCAGGACATAATTCTACTAGTAGTGTGTGCAGTTGGGGTGTAGGGAATATGTATAGCAAGCAGTGTGTTGTGTTGGGGGTGTAGGTCCAAGTAGTGAGTTGAGTTTGTAGGTACAGTTCACATTGGGCTATGAGAAACAATATACAAAGGCAGATTGCAAACTGTCATTATTTGTGCAGAAGAATCAAACTGTCAGTAGTACCAAGTATTGCTGAGTGGCATAAAACTAAACTCACTCACTCACTCACTATGAACAGTTTAAGAGGTATTGAATAAGAAGAAATGTGGGTTTAGTGAAGCAAAAGTAAATTTTCTCAAAAAAAATAGAAAATACAAGTAACACAATTTGATGATGAACTGCAATGTATGTCTAGCTGTGCTATGACAACAGTCAGCAGGTGGAATCATTCCATGCCAAATTTGATAAAATTATCTTGCAGCCCAAACACAGAGATATGATAAGACTTGCAACATTCAAGGTGTTCTTGTGAAGTGGAAGAATTTATTGATAAGCGTTAAGAGAAAACACTTACATTGCCAGTTTTGTTTGAAAATTCAGATGAATGTAACATGTTTATGGGGTGTTGGTAGTAAGGAGTGAGTTAAATTTCACCAGAAAACCACTGAGGTTCAGAGAAGAGTTGTGGTAGTTTGTGGACTTAGAGTTCAAAATGTTAAATGATCTAAGTGCGTAGTTTCAGTATATGTGATCCATCACTGTGATGAAGGTGTAACAGAATGGTGAGGAGTCGAGATTTATGCCAATTTGTAAGCAGTATTCAGGGTATGAAACTTTAAAAAAAAGAAAAATTCAGCCTGACCTCTGGTCCACTTACATGTAAAAGTTACCAGCCCTGACGAAAATTAACCTGTCTCCACATGATTTAGGTTTCACAAGCGATGTAGTTTATCATCCAATTGGACTTAATCTTTCATTTTTACGAGTGCATTAATAATGATTTATTACCCTGAAATGTGGTGAAGAGCTTCATGTGTATGTCTAAATTTTTACCCGACCATCAGGCAGGAGAATGTGAAAATCTGACAGTCCATTTTTAAAATAACCCGTCCTGTGGGGGGTGGTGGTGGGGCTTTCAAACATTCAAACATTGCAATATTTCAGGAATTTTGAAGAAGATGGCACCAGAAATTGGTTTAACACATTGTGCTCATGTGCCAACTGGCATATTTGGCATGAAACTTTATCCACTAGGCAAGACCACATTCTATATTGGGGACACCATGATGGACTATAGCAAAACTCAGGGGGGAAAAAACCCAAAAAAAGCTGAATGAATTTGTGTTGCTTCAAATGAGGAGCAATTCTTGGGTTTGGACATTACATAGGGGTTTACAAGGCCTTTGAGCTGTAAGTGAGGACCGTCTTCAACTAACAGTAGCTTCTAATTCTATTGGCCACATGGGCTAACATATGACCATGTATGGTATTGGTCGCCTGTGTAAGATCTGTGACTGAACTGCAGTCTCAGTTTGGGACATCATAGCACCATGTACAGTATTGGTCATTTGTGGGAAATGTGTGACTAAACTGCAACAAAGGAATTTCAAGATGGACTAACATACCACTATGTACGGTATTGGTCTCTGTTGAGAGATATGTGACTGAATTACTGCAGTAAAGAATTGGGCCAATGTTGCACCGTGTACGGTATTGGTCAGATGTTTGTTTGGTGGATTGTATAATACAGTGTTGACTGAAGCATGGAAAACTTGTTTTTCATTGTCATAGGTTTTTCAAGGAGAATAGGTGGAAAAGGTAGTCCTCTTATCTCAGGTAAAGTTCAATAAGCCACAAGAATATATTACTTGTCCTTAGGGAATTAGATTTGCAACTACAGCTCCTGGATGTGTATGATCTATATCATAGGTTTTTATGATGAGGAAGGTATTACTTTATAAATCAGATTTGTAGTGTTATAATGAGAAGAAAGAATCGTCAGTGAAAATGTGATACTGTATTTAGGCTTGTGCCACAAGCTGCCTGTGGAATGGACTCACCTCCCAGGTTTTTTTTATAAAGGGCGACTTAGTGGATTGGGTGACTGGGCTTAGTTCAGGCAAGATTACCATTAGCGCTGATCAAGGAAATGAGTTTAGTGGTGCACCAGATTTTACAAAATTTCAGCAATATCACCACATTTGACGCCAGAAATGGGACTCGCATCATACACGCGAGGAATCAAGGCGCCAGTCTTCAGTGTGATGAGCAAACATTCTTAACCTCTAGGCTACCCCACCACCCCTCAGATAATAATCAATGTATCAATGTGTGTATGACAAGGGACAATTCTGAAATTGTTGAAATGAGAAGTGTAGCAATAAGACTAGATCTCCTGGTATGTGGTTGTAGAGAATTTCCTTTCCTTATCATAATAATTCCATTTATGCGGCAAACAGATCTCTACTCCTCTGTCACATTCAAATGACAATTGCTAATCTAACATTTTTGTAAAGGTAATACAACAGTCAAAAATATTTTTGGGTGTTGGAGCCAATTTGGGAAAAAGGTTGACTGTTTGGAAATGCTTGAGGATTATTTGAGACACTAACAGAGGATGCAGTCACACAGGAAGGACAAAGCTACCAGACTGCATGGACAGATGGTTGCTGCATTTGTATCTGTGGCTGGAAGTAACTCGTTTAAATGTCGGGATCAAGAAAACTTGTCTGGGAATTGTTTGGGACCAAAGACCTTTTGCTCTTAGAATTGCTGTGAATCATTTTTCACTCTAAGTAGATCATTTGATCATTCCGATACATTTAAATGGATGACTGTGTATTTGTGATGTTGACGGCTTTGTTTTGAACTGTGAATTTTCCTAATAAAAACCTAAGGCAATATCCAGAACAAGTTGCTGGTTAGGAAATATCCGTGAAAACAAGTTTAGCTTTGAAAAACTTCATTGTGTGCGAAATAGGACAAAATGCAAACCTCCCAAACCCAGATCTATGCTCACCTGTATAGACTAACGCTTAGTCTCTGAATACATATAGTTTTGTTTGTAACAAATAAATTGAAAAAAGAGCCCAAAGGAGACAAGAGGTCAAGAACCGCAGAAATACAGACTTGTTTCTTTTAGGATTTTAGCATTGCATGGGGGCTAGGCTGTAGGGAAAATAATATGGTTCGGGGGTTTGATAGAGAGACATCTCCTGGACAGACCACCCATGCAAAGACTTTGGCCTATATTGGCCTAGATGTTCGCAGATTATCTAGAGCAAGACAATGAATAGTCCTGGAATTACATAACAGTGTACTACAATGTTCTACCACACAGTATTGCAGGTCAGCCACAGTGTGCAACAGCTGTAGTAACAGGCTCCTCCTGCTGTATAACAGTTTTGTAGCAGTGTATATCAGTTCTGCAACAGTGTATGATGGTTGCAGTAACAGGCTCTGTCTATTGTTAACAGATCTGCAACAGTGTATAACAGCTCTGCAACACCTTATAACAGTTCTGCAGAAACCTGTATGCCTGTTCTATGAAAGTTCTGCAACAGTGTATAACAGTTTACAGCAATGTATAACAGTTCTGTAACACCATACAACAGATCTGCAATAACAGTCTCTGCCTATTGCGTAACAGTTTGGCAGCAATGCGTAACAGTTCCATAACACCATACAACAGACCTGCAATAACTGTCTCTGCCTATTGCATAACAGTTCCATAACACCATACAACAGACCTTCAGTAACAGTCTCTTCCTATTGCGTAACAGTTTTGCAGCAATGTAAAACAGCTCTTGCAACAGGTTTTACTGTAGAAGAGTTCCTTTACAGTAAACTGGTGAAAGTGATTGTTTCTCCTGTAGTAGATGGTTCTCTTTCAAGTGTTACAAACGCTTCTCGTTCAGTCAGTTGACCCTGTTTTGAGCTAGTTTGCCAGAATGAATGTTTAGCGACAAAGGGGAAGACTGAACCCTGTCTATTGATCACAGGCAAAATTCCATTTATACATCTTGGAAGCTGAAGATAGGTCTGGAAAGGAAATTTACTGCTTACACATTCAATCTTATCACCATTTGTAGGCACAGAAGTCAAGGATTTGGCAGAATGCCACAGCATTACTCCGTTTAGTGTCACTTCCTACTCTCAGCTCGTCCTAATCGTCATAAACTCTCTAGGCTGTACCTTACATTCATCTATTACCCTTTTTATCAAAGCCAGTTTTCTCTGCTGAATAATAGATGTTATGGTAAAAGCTTTTGCCTGTTTTGTAAGCATTCATAAAGTTTGTAATTACAGATAATACAATTTTCGAGAGTAAAGGAATGTTTGGTATCAAATGATAAATTAAAATTGATATCAGTCGAGAGCGAAATACTGTGGCAAAGTCAATGCAAGAACGCATGAAATTGTTACCGTCAGATAGTTATTAATTATACATAGCATAACCACCATTTGTATTAGTATCTATGTCAGTAAAACTGGCATTAGCTTGAAATCTGTCACATTTTGCCATTACTTCAATCGTGGATTCTCTATTTTGAATTTTTGCTGTAAATTCTTATCTGAGTGCATTATAAAATAACATTATCTAATGTGAAGTTAAAACTGGTTCCACTCTGCTATCTGAGGTGTGCAATAGAAACTTTCTACATGATTGAATCTGTCGAAAACATGATTGTTAATTAGGAGGCTGATGATGACAGTCAATACAACGGCCATCACTCCCAACTCACATTATCATTTACGGGTAGCACGAAGCCAACACAGAAATCAATGAGTTATTGAACGCCACGCTAAGTGATCGGCGCCTGTCATCTCAACAGCTACTGTACTGCTGCATGTAGCCTGAAAAACACTGATCAACATACACCTTGTCATTGAATTGTCAGTGTACAAAGGACAAAGAGTAACTGATTTGTTTAGTCCAGTGGTAATCTGTTGTTGCTTGTTTAATGCTGAATTATGCCCAATTCCTCTTACAAACTCATGAATACTTTCACATGTATGAAGTGAGAGTATTTATATCAGGTGCATCCATAACCTTGATTGCCAAAATTGCTCTATAATCTGATTTTCATCAATATTTTAGTAATTGTGTAAATAAATTGTCAGTTGAGGGATACAAGTTCTTTATTGAACATGGGAAGAATACATTATATCGGGGTTGTATGTGGAAGATATGCAGGGATTGCCAAGAGAACAATCTGGGAAAATGCAGGTATGTTTGTTTAAGCTAATATTTTATGATTGTGTCTGTAAGGTGTCGTCCAAACCAGTATACACCACAATGGCTGGAAGGGAGGTGACATCATTACAGCTCTGTCTTTTGCCATTGAAACTTGTCTATTTAGGATGTGATGAAAGTCTTGAACACCAAGAGGAAAAGCTGGCATTGGTTCAGTATGGTAGGGAAGGCACAGACATAAAATCATTGCAATTAAGTTCATATCTTGAGGACATTTCATAACAGGCAATCAGGAAGAGTAGCCAAGATGTCATGGAGTGAGTATTTTAGTTTTGTGACAGGAAAAGTGATCAGCAGTAACCTGTTTGCCTTGGTGTGTCAAAAACCATGAATGGCAGTCAGTTCTGTACTGCAGATCTTGAGATAGCTGTGTGATTATTATTAGAAACCCATCATCCGTTTAAACTGGCTGGCATAGCTGTTAGGTTTGAAATGACATAGTCAGTTTGGAATTATGAGGTAGGTAAAATGTCTCTGTGCTTATTTTCCTTTACCAAAAAATCCCCTGACTGTTTTAGCCAGGTGGAAATGACTTCATCACTCCAAACACACCCATATTTTGCCACTAATGTTTGGGAAAAGAAATCTGTGACAGTGTGTTCAGGGATGGTCTGGAGAGTTACGTCCCTTAGCTACTAGGATCCTGATTTTGAATTCCAGAAGCACTGATTATAATCTTGAGCATTTGAGTACAAGGCCGAAGCTGTAGGTGGTACCAGAATAGTAACTGTTTGTGACCTGTGACCAAATTCCGCTTGCTCACAAAAAAGGGTTGGCAACCATGATGCCTGCAGTTAAAGACAACATAACATCCTCACAACTGTCTTATCAGTGTTAGTGTCAGTTAATGCCACCATGGAAGGCATAAAGATTATTACTGAATCTTTATATGGCCGACTATGGTACACAAGAAGGTGTCAGACTTTGTGGCTCTGTCAGCAGCATAAATATCAAGTACAGAGAACAAGTGTTGGAGCAGGACATAATTCTACTAGTAGTGTGTGCAGTTGGGGTGTAGGGAATATGTATAGCAAGCAGTGTGTTGTGTTGGGGGTGTAGGTCCAAGTAGTGAGTTGAGTTTGTAGGTACAGTTCACATTGGGCTATGAGAAACAATATACAAAGGCAGATTGCAAACTGTCATTATTTGTGCAGAAGAATCAAACTGTCAGTAGTACCAAGTATTGCTGAGTGGCATAAAACTAAACTCACTCACTCACTCACTATGAACAGTTTAAGAGGTATTGAATAAGAAGAAATGTGGGTTTAGTGAAGCAAAAGTAAATTTTCTCAAAAAAAATAGAAAATACAAGTAACACAATTTGATGATGAACTGCAATGTATGTCTAGCTGTGCTATGACAACAGTCAGCAGGTGGAATCATTCCATGCCAAATTTGATAAAATTATCTTGCAGCCCAAACACAGAGATATGATAAGACTTGCAACATTCAAGGTGTTCTTGTGAAGTGGAAGAATTTATTGATAAGCGTTAAGAGAAAACACTTACATTGCCAGTTTTGTTTGAAAATTCAGATGAATGTAACATGTTTATGGGGTGTTGGTAGTAAGGAGTGAGTTAAATTTCACCAGAAAACCACTGAGGTTCAGAGAAGAGTTGTGGTAGTTTGTGGACTTAGAGTTCAAAATGTTAAATGATCTAAGTGCGTAGTTTCAGTATATGTGATCCATCACTGTGATGAAGGTGTAACAGAATGGTGAGGAGTCGAGATTTATGCCAATTTGTAAGCAGTATTCAGGGTATGAAACTTTAAAAAAAAGAAAAATTCAGCCTGACCTCTGGTCCACTTACATGTAAAAGTTACCAGCCCTGACGAAAATTAACCTGTCTCCACATGATTTAGGTTTCACAAGCGATGTAGTTTATCATCCAATTGGACTTAATCTTTCATTTTTACGAGTGCATTAATAATGATTTATTACCCTGAAATGTGGTGAAGAGCTTCATGTGTATGTCTAAATTTTTACCCGACCATCAGGCAGGAGAATGTGAAAATCTGACAGTCCATTTTTAAAATAACCCGTCCTGTGGGGGGTGGTGGTGGGGCTTTCAAACATTCAAACATTGCAATATTTCAGGAATTTTGAAGAAGATGGCACCAGAAATTGGTTTAACACATTGTGCTCATGTGCCAACTGGCATATTTGGCATGAAACTTTATCCACTAGGCAAGACCACATTCTATATTGGGGACACCATGATGGACTATAGCAAAACTCAGGGGGGAAAAAACCCAAAAAAAGCTGAATGAATTTGTGTTGCTTCAAATGAGGAGCAATTCTTGGGTTTGGACATTACATAGGGGTTTACAAGGCCTTTGAGCTGTAAGTGAGGACCGTCTTCAACTAACAGTAGCTTCTAATTCTATTGGCCACATGGGCTAACATATGACCATGTATGGTATTGGTCGCCTGTGTAAGATCTGTGACTGAACTGCAGTCTCAGTTTGGGACATCATAGCACCATGTACAGTATTGGTCATTTGTGGGAAATGTGTGACTAAACTGCAACAAAGGAATTTCAAGATGGACTAACATACCACTATGTACGGTATTGGTCTCTGTTGAGAGATATGTGACTGAATTACTGCAGTAAAGAATTGGGCCAATGTTGCACCGTGTACGGTATTGGTCACACTAGTGTGCCTGATGCCTATCTCTCGGTACAAGTGTGAAAGGCTAATAGCAGGCACTGTGTAAATCAATACATGCCTTACATCAGTAATCACCATGTTGACAATTCTCTCTAAATACTTGCTGGAGCCCATTTCTAACACGGGGGAAATAATCAATCTGTTTCTCCCGTTAGGGACATAATATCCAATACAATTTACTTTCTTGCTGCAGTATGCAGCAATTTTGGAGTGAATGACCACTATTTTTCTTGAGTATAAAAGAGGTTTTGGTTCATTGTTCCACCATACTTATGTAATGTTAATTTCATTTACGTAATTCTTGTTATAGGCATTAAGAGGGATATTAACAGTTGTTGGTTACCGCCTCTGTAGTTAGTGAAATTATCCCATGTGCAACACAATCGCCCATTATTGCAGTTGTAATAGTTTGGCAGGATTATTTTGTACATCATCAAGCTGTGAACAGTTCTAATGACTTCTTGTATCAACCAACATATAGACCCAAGTGTCATTTATTTATTTATTTTTTTAAATTTTTTTTGCAATAAGTATTTATGACACTTTCAATTCCTGACTATTCTATGGACATGCTTACTTACACCCTCCCAGTGCTATGGAAGGCAACACGAGTCTTTCATTTGTTGCCTTCCGAATGGAATTGCCTACACCTCTCACAACTCATTCATTTTCTCTTTAAATGCAAGGATCAAAATGTCAGTATGTTTTCATTGAAGATTGTTTTTAAGTTTTTTGTTTATTTTTTTAAATGATTTATATGATTTCTCAGCATGGCATTTTCCTAGAGGGCTTTTTTCATTGTAATAAGAACCATTGTAAAGCATGCTTTACATTAAGTTGATGACAGTGTTGAAGCCAGGGTCACCTCTTCACTGTTTAAATGTGTTGACATGTGCAGTAGGCCCAGATTGAATTTGAAAACTCAACCTACAGGCCGCCCACCAACCCCACCCCACAGCTTTCTTCATCCTCATCCCTTCCTCACCTATCCCTTGCTGCCCACCTGTACATATTATGCTTGTCACTGTACTGAGTTGTACCCACAACATTGACAACGGAAAGTTGTTGAATTTCCTCAGCAGCCGACCCTCCAAATGTTTTCACCAACTTGTGTATCTCAGTCCCTGCATCACAAGTGAATTACGGGCTGAGATAGCATGGTGCAGCTTCACTAACAAGTATCAACCATGTGCTATGGCATAGATTACACTACCCAGCATAACATTCTTGCCTGATTGTATCCAGACAATCACTCTTATCATGTATCTGCTAGAGCTAGAGATTTGTCAAAGACGCTGCAAAAATGTTTGAGATGCCTTGACAGTGATACATACGATATTGAGAGGAGCCATTGGATTTAATGAGGCTGTATGTTGTGGAGGTGGTGGCTTGATACCATCACCTAAGGACAATTTGGACATGTGACAATAGAGGTAATGGTAAATAAGTACGTACCCCTCCTGTGTACGATATCATTGTCATTGGTCTGCAGTACGTCCTGGTGAGCCTGCGGCAGCGACGGCAGAGCCAGTAGCAGAAGTGGTGGTGGTAAAACTTAAGGTAATCCAAGCATTATCCATTCACTACATTATATCACAGATTTATTAACATTTTAATGAATGACATCCAGCGGAATCAAGTAATCCAGGTGTGAGGGAGTCTGTGTTCCCTGAACTGACCATGTGACCAGTGACAGGTTGATGTGCTAGGGGAGCCTGTTCTGCATGGTGTGGAGTCGTCCAACGTGGGTCATGAATGGTCGCACTGGTCACACAACATGAAGTAAGAGGTGGGTGCAGTCTCTCACAGACACACGACACTATCACCAAGCGGCTCCATGCTGTTTTTCCTGCAGATTAATCAGTGAAGCTGAGCTGACTGGCCAGAGTGAGAGAGAGCACTATAATCACACATGTGCGTGGTGGTCGACAGTGGGGTTGGTTTACCAGACCTTCGGACAGCATGAGATGTGTCCTCCTGAGCTGATGAACCCCCTCCCCAGGGACGACAAGTATAGGGTCACACTTCCCGACAGAGTCATGGAGAAGGAGGTGGAAGCTTGTGATACAACACTTCCTACAGCTATGAGCATAATGTATGCAGTTTAATAAACATACTGCACTCAGGAGTTAGAATGTGGCCGTCCAACTTCATTGACAAGTGGAACCAGAGTCTGTCGACTTTAATGCCACCCTGTCGTTAAAACAGACACGCACATACAGAGGAACGGAGGAGGAGGAGGATTGTAGAGGCGGCAGCAGCAACAGGCAGACGCAGAAAATCTATGTCGTAAAATCCCAGTAATATATCTTACTCTGCCCACTAGCAGTTGTACTCATGTATGGATGACAGACTTCTCTGTTCACTGATGGGTAATAGCACCTGGATTGGTGTTAATTGCTGCATCTGAAATGTCATCCGAGTTTCCATGTGTGTGGCTCCGGTGACCACAGAGGACTCGCTACCTGCAAGCGTCTTTGAGCCAAGCTAACAACTGAGCAGGCGGCAGGCAGGCAGGCAGGCTGGCAGGCTAGCATCAGGTGATACTACTGTTGTACAGGTGTTCCACGATGACGGCAAGGAATCCTGTCACAGCATCTCCTGCTGTGTCTGACTCTGCTGTTAGGCACCCGGAGGGTGTATAACCGATTCATACATTACCTCTTCTGCCATAGAAAGTGAGAAAATGAATAAATGATTGCCTATTGATGTGATGTTAAGCATGGCTGGGGCTGTCAGGTAGGTCACAACTTTGATTGTCATGTATTAACCAATCTTCTCCCCTACATCTCCCTTGCTTTAAATATTTATTGCTTTTCGGTGCACTCTCATTTCAACATGAAGACACACAAAGATTTAAAGCAGTGGAGCGTGATAATTAAGAATGAACTTAACGGGAGTTAACAAGGTAAACTGAACCCATCCATGATAATTGCACCACATATAGTTGTTTCTGTTTGTTCTGTCTGCTTTGAACATACGTGAAATGAATGGTGGTTGTTTGTTGATATGTACTGATTACTTTTCAAACAGCTTGAATATTGTTTATTAACAAGTTGTCACTTACCTTAGCAAATGAGCTTGATAGCATGATTTGGTATTGTGAATTAGGTACAGGCCAGAGTTTGTTTCATCAAGCATTAACACAGATTCTAGCTATGTTGCTACTAGTCTACAATATGACAACACAAATGTATGGCATGGCGCTGCGCTATACACACACAGGCATCACAGATTTTGGTCACCTCAGTCCACATTTTAATCACCCTGAGGATGCTTTGGACCAGAATTCCTACATGAAACGTTGTAATGATTATCAAAAAAGCCATTTGTGTTATTGATTGAATAGTTGGCATCTGTATACCACTTAACAACTATCATCAGATCTCGGTTCATTATTAGATGGAATATTTTATATGTGTATTTTGTAGCTCAAGAAAGAAGACCAGCATTTGATAGGTATTGCTAAACAACTGATCCGTTGCATTTTAAAATTGAATTTGTCTTATTTTTCATTGTCCATGTTAATCAAGGAAATACTACTAATAATGTTTCTGTGGTGTAAATTGTTGATTATCAATATTCATAAATTGGAGCCAAGTGGCATCAGAATGATGATAATTAATAACATACCAACCAAAGACCATGTTTTAATAACATACTCTATCATAAACATTATGTTGCAAAATAATGACACGTAAACCTAGATTGGAATGATTTTTCGCTGAATATATTGAAAGCAAATCACCCACACTTTATGTAAACGTTGTGTTGTTTTTTCTTAAATCTGTTTGCTAATGATCAGAATAGTAATGCAAGACTCCATTATCTGTTGCAAGAGCTGTAATCCTACCCTGGTATGTTAGTAAATGGATTTTTATGATGGCTCAGTCTGGCTGTCTCCAATTAGCACGTACTGGCTGTATTGAATTCAACAACAAACTGAAACGTCAGACAAGTCCTGTAATTAGTGTAAGATGAAATCATTACTGTAAAACGTCTTTCAGAGTGGGGCTAATTTGTTAATACCCTCACTGTCAGGTTATCGTTAACAGTGAAAAAAAGGAAGGATTTTCTCAAGTGCTATTGATGGTTTGTGGGGAAACACACTTCCATGTATTACTTCCACATTGATTGCAGTGATAGATTTCTTCCCACTGTTGCAAGCAGCAGGTAGGAGAGATCAATTAGAAGTGATAATCCCCAGATAACAGGTGCTTGTTCCCTAAAGGTGCTTATTCCCCCAAGATAACAGGTGCTTGGGTGTTGTAGCACATGCAGATGTCTTTGGGGCTTGAACATGCTAATGTATGGAAGAACAGTTCACAGTCCCCAATTGTTGAAAATATAGCCTGTTTTTCTGAAGTACCTCACAAACCAGAAAATATCAAGTTCTTAAAACAAATGGAATCCCTGTTTTGCAGAAAGGTGGGGCATTTTCAGGGTCACTTAACCATGAGTTACATTTCAGCTCTGGGTCATTGTAGTGGCTGTCATTCTGACCTGTTAAAGCCGAGTTGACCTGGGTTACCCTCTTACTCATTGCTCACTCAACAATCTTTGGGTTGACATTCTTCACTTGCAAAACCTTCTTTACAGCCTAATTTTATTTTCAAGTGTTTGAATCATCCTGTTGCATCGTATATAGGTGATGCGCTGAATGTTTTCATGATAGGTATTCTTGTGCCTTGTCATCCATCAACACCTCTTGAAGAACCGTGTGCAGGAGGCAAAATTCCAAGAGTGAAGTGGCATATTTTACTAGCCCTAATTGACACTTGGTTTCAGACCACAAGATGACTGGCTGAAAATATTTTGAAAACAAATTTGGAGTGAGCGGCCTTGAGATTTCATTATGACATTTAGGACCCTTTTCTTTCGTAGACAACTGTAAGTGAATAGGTGTGCATTTGATTCATAGGATATACCTTCAGGGTAGTCTGTACCATGTACTGTTTTTGCATAAGATTCAGACAGGTGCATAGAAACCTGGCAATCCTTCTTTCAGTGGGTTAAAACACTTTTCAGTGTTTTAATTTTCTGATTTATTTCTTTGAAAAGATTCCTGTAAATACAAAATCAAATATACCACTTTATCAAGTTGCAGGGTTTAAGTGTCTGGACATAAGATGCCTACACAGAGCTTTGATCCGCTGTTTAATCTCTCCACAGCACAGCACATGCTTTTTGTGGCAAGTGATCAGCTCATCAGCTACGTCGATAGTCACATGCAATAGCTATCACATGATAAACTAATGTTCACACAGGAAGGGCACATTAGAGGGAAGACACCAGTTTCTGATGTTTATGTCAGCAGTCTTAGGACAGAAGTGTCTACACTGAGTGTCTATTGATTGTAGGCTAAGTCATGAGCAGTGATATGTGGAAAAGATATGAAGAATGATTTCAGTAATTAAGTAAATCTGCTCCCACAGTTGGACATTTTGTCAAGACTTCAACCCAGCTGTGTTAAAAAATCAATCTCGCACTTCAGTGGTAACAGTTTTGGGATACGACAACATTAAAAATTAATAGGGAACATGGTATTGATCCACACGGAGATAACATTATAGCCCACGGAGAAATAATTGTTGAGAAAATTGTAATAGCATGATGCATCTCAACACAGCCACCATCGTTAACACAATCTAGACTCTCAAAAACACCTCATCGTCTCCAGACTTGTGTGCCAGAGAAGTCAGCGTTTAGATCTTCTCTGGCTTAGGTATATGTGTGCAGTAGCCTTAAGTTAACTCTTGTAACTCTTAAACATATAACTATGGCTTTTGAGAATTAATACACGCTTATTCAAATTTGATACTTGGAAAATATTGTCGAAACTGTGTTTATGTATGTAATTACAGGGTAAAATACAGTTGAAACGTATTGAAATGTTGGCTTGATATGTTTAAAATCGTGATGTGTGCAAGCTGTAATTGTCAATGTTAAATCTCTTATATACTAGAAGTTAGTTGAAGATTGAAAACAAAGATAGGTTTGTATTTGCTATTTGAAATGTGAAATTGTAAATGCAAATTTGATTTGCCAGTATCCATACAAGAAAAGATTGCAAATTATTCCATTCAGAGTTGTACAATTGGTAACAGGATACTTCACCCCGATAAACACAATTCATCATTAATAATCTATCAGGATTCCAGGACATATTTCTCATGTCACATCAAGAAAGAATGACTCCAGGGTAGTAGCCGCCATGGCAACATCTTTTCGCCACACAAGTTAATGGAATATGATTCATGTAGTTGCATTTGTTTGTGAAACGTCTAGATACTGATCGGTCAGTAATATCATATCAACGTGAGATCATAATTGTGGAAATCAACAGGTAGAGAGTCCTCTCCTTTTTATTAGAGAGTAATTTCTTGCATATGAATATTTGACTAACTTTTTCAGGTGTATATGTTTTTATCATCCAAAACTCTGCTCCATAGAGATATTGCTTGTGTGAGATCATATTTTATCTCCTTGGAGATATCATTTTGACAGTAGATTTTGTACAACTCCCTAACAATGCTATGATGTCATAAATTGATGACATCACAATGTTATGTCATCACTGCACTGCAAGTCTAATGGTAGTACAGTTTTCAGAGATGGATGTTTTTAGGCCCAGCCATATATCCACTTCTCCACAAAAGCTGCTCAACAGAATTGAGCTTCTATGTGTGTTTAAATGGGACTCTAAAGGTGTGCATTCTCATACCTTGTTCATCCAGTTTCTTAATTTTGTCACTTCTGCAGATGTTTTAACTTAGTTAAGTTTTGTTCTATTCATCCTGTTTGTCCCATACAACAGGGGGTGTACTTCATCCACTTCTCCTCAAAAACCACAGCACAAAACTCAGCTTACGTATGTCTTATATAGAGACTCTGAAGGTGTGCATCTCATATTTTTGTGTTTTATAGTTTTTTGTATGTTTAGAGACATTTGAACCTAGATACATTTTGTGGAATTTTTCTCTTATGATAGTGAAATAGGGGATTAAGTCTATCCACTTCTCCACAAAAACTGCTCAGCAGAATCAATTAAAGCTTATACATGTGTTTCATTGGGACTCGAAAGGTGTGCATCTCATAGTTGCATTATAAGTTGTTCACTGGTCACTGGTCACTGGTCACGAGGGGTCCATGGGCTCAGTTTGGCATTCCCAGCGGTGTACATTGAAAAAAAATACATCGTCTGTAAGCGTGGTACATTGAAAAAGAATACAAGGGCACATAACCAATCAGAAATCGACATTCATGTGTGAGGTAAGATAAAGATGTTTATTGAACTTGTTTACTAGAAATTAGTCACCAGACCACACTTGGTGTGGGGAATGCTTCCTACAGTACTGGGGGCATCCGTGTCCTCGAATCCAATTTTGTCTTGTTCTTTAAAAACTATTGAAGATGATTTTTGATGATAAATGTAATCTAACCCTCCTGGCAACTGATATCAGTTATATCAACACTCGGTGATAATAGTAAAAATATCCTGGCAAGCCAAGACGTTATCAGCTCATGTTGATTTAACTGATATGAGTCTGCACTTGGGTGAGATTCTATATAAATAATATCATTATGATTTTGCAAATCTGAATTAAGCAATATGGAACATTGCTCTAAAACCAACACCTTTACAATCTTAACCAGTTGCTTTGGATTTTAGTGTTAAAGTCATCAGTGTCTTATTGAAGTGAGTTTCAAGTTCTGTTGATAGAAATTTTTGGTAGTGCCTAGAGTCCTGAAGTTACATGATGTGTTTTCCTGCCGCTGTTATCATCAGCAACATACTGAAACGTTAACAAGATGCAAAACTGATTGGATTGATCTAGATTAGGACAGATACACCAGTTTATTAGATAAGTAAAAACACCTTCCTGGTAAGTATTGCTAGATTTGATTGTGGGATGGAAGTACTTCTCCATTGTCCTGTTCCTGTTCTTTAAGCTTTTTCATCTAATCAGATTTACGGGTAGTGAACCTAGCCTCCATAGAAAGTGTGGGTAATGTTTTCACCCAAACTCAGGGTAAATTATTACCTAAAGACAGGGTCTTTTTCTGCAAGATGCGATGGTGTTTATGGTAAAACCATGAATAATTGAAGTAGCCAGAGCCTGAGGCTCGGCACCTATGTGGTGGTCAGAGAAAGTGTGCTGTCAACGCCACTTACAGGACCGATCACAACCAGTGTGCTTCTAATCACAAGTGAATTTATCAAAAAGAATTGCTGATAAGGAAGAAATTGGGGCTGTCTGATGGAGTATCGGAGGAATCTAAGATTCGTGACCCAACTGCAGATGATGCCTCGAGCTACACAAATGGATGGGGAAAGTCCCTCCTTTGGTGTCTGTTCACAAACAGACATGGTTTCATACGCTTGACTACCTCTGTAAGACCAAGCTGACTGAAATTGTCTGCAGATTACAGGCTAACAACTTAAAGATGTCATCGACAATTGTCCTTCTGAGAGGTCTTGTTAATTGAGGTATTTATCAGCATCCACCTTGAATGCCCCCACTACTACCATTAGCTATTAGTACAAAGATAGTTTGCTTGGCGATTTATTGATATGTCAGAAAACAGGCAGTTGTCGGTCCTGGAGAATAGCTCCAGCTGTGAAAGATGTCTCTGTGATGTGTGTCCAGTTGCCACAATTGACCAATATTTAGAAGCAGCCATGGTGGGGAGCCAATGAAGAGAGTGGACACTTGGATTGATCTAGTGGTCAGGGATTTGCACAGAGCATCTCATTGTGTTTGGAATGAGAGATGGACACGATCATTAGCAGAGTTATGAAGAGGCTGCTGTATGACTCTCGATCAGATAGTAACACTTTGTCACATTGTGGTTCTATCACTCACTATGACTTAGTGACAGATCATGTGACAGTATCATTGTATGTCTCCGGAAATATGCTTGTATCACAGGTTGTGATTGCACCTCAGATGGTATTCTTTCATTGCAGAGTGTGTGACTGCATAACAGAGTGTATGACTGCATTGCAACATGTATGACTGCATCACAGGGGTTGTGACTGCATAACAGTGTTTGATTGCATTGCAGAGTGTATGACTGCTCAAAGGATGTGTGATCGAAGTCGACACAATGTGTATAATTGCATCACAGGGCATTTCAGAGTTTTGTTGCAACAAATAGTTTATTTTCAGACTTACAACTCCTACGACAGTTCAGTACTGTGTAACAGTTTTGTCATGTCACAGATATCAATTATCTGAACCATTATCACAGATGGATAGACTGTTATTGCTTCATATCTGAAGTAACAGTTAATGTTTAGAGAAACAATGTTGTGACAACTGTTTTCAGCTATGTGATACGACGGCTTTGCCAGCAGAATAACCTTCTATACATGCTGGTATTCAGGAAATATTACCACATGTTCAGCCAGGATTCAGACCCAATGACCCTGATCCATCTGTTACTAGGGGAGGCATTAAGTACAAAGAACCATGACATTCTGTATCATATCATGTAGATATAGAACATCACTGCAAGAAAATTGTCAGTTACACTTTCCCTACAAATATTGACAAGGGCAGTGAGAGTCCTGTGAGTGGATCACTGAAAATGAGTGGCACTATGTGTTCACAAAAAATAAAATCAGGTGGAAACTACATTCAGGATTTAGCAAATCAACAAGTATGAGATGGAATTTCTAAAGCAGCCTGTACTATGAAGAGCTACTCAGACATATTCCTGGAAGAGATATTCCTTGACCATGCTTGAAGTCTAAATGACATTGAATGACACCTAATATCAAAGCATCCCCGAGACATACTGCAGAGTCTTGGTCTAAAGCCACCAACAGATTGGGATTTCAATGTTAGATTATGAAGTATTCTATTGAATCCCGTGAAGATCCAGGTTGGAATTGGCCTTCATCCACCCATGATTGTTATCCAAGGTGACTAACTGGATAGAGATGTCATTCTCACTGACTTAGTTGACACGTTATCTTACCCCAGTTGTGTAGATAGATGCTTACACTGTTGGTCACTTGATTGTCTGATCCAGACTCAAGTGTTTAAAGACTGCTGGAATGTTGCCAAGTACGAAACTATTGACACACATGACTTTTAGTGTTTAGTTGAATTATTCAGATAGTCATAAAAGTCAGACTGCATGCACACTGTGTTGAAGCTGCTTACATTGCTAATGTGGAACACACATACTCCTCAGGAAAAGTTTACCATGACCTGATTCATCATTATGGATAATCTGTCATGATAAATTACCTACAGTAATAGGAAAGAATTGGTGGTGCTTAACTTCTTTCAAGGAATATAAAGCCACAGTTGCAGTCAGCAAAACCTGGACTATAGTTCAGGCTATCTGTGCAAACATCAAGTTCATTTATTAACATTATGCAGTAAACAGGAAGAGCTAGAGGTGCTTCCAACGCATTTGAGGGAATTTGTTTGCCAAGACATGAGAGGCATTACACAAGTGTTCTGAGCTGTTAGAAAACATCCAGGGAGGTCGAGTATAATGCTGATTGTCCCTAATTAGGTTCAGCTGGTTTAAAAAAAGGACCCTGAAGAAATCTTTCATGTAAACACACACTCCTGTGCTGAGCAAAAATAAAAAGTTAATGTGAGATTAAGGAACTGTTTAGTGCAGGATGGAAACAAACCCTAAAGAAGGAACTGCTTTGTTTACCTTCGAGATTGGTCACATATTTTTGCTAATCTGAGCTGTGGTGGTCATGTTCGTGAAGATGATACACAGTAGAAATGGGCTTGTTTGCGTCACTGGTTACCTCTTTGTATGTTTGAGACATCCAGTTACCTCATGCATGACATTACTTGCTGGTCAGTTGTTCCTCTTGACCAGGGTCCACTGATCATAGGGAGTGAAGTTAGTTTTATTCCGCACTCAGCAGTATGATGGCTATAATATAGGCAGCAGTCTGTAAAATAATCCTGTCTAGATCAGACAATCCAGTGTTCAACAACATGAGCATCAGTCTGCACAATTGGAAACCTATGACATGTGTCAACCAAGTCAGTGAACCTGACCACCCAGTTCTGTTAGTCTTGTTTTTATGACAAGCATGGGTTACTGGAGATCAGTTCTAACCTGGATCTTCATGGATCCATTGATCGGAAGTTTGAATCAGTTTGAACCCAGTTGGGAAACTCTATCATTCAGCAACATGCACATGGTACCCATACATACTTTCAAAGTGATAATCCTCTGAAGCCTGCTTTTTGTAGACTTTCCATCTATTCCACTCTGGGATGTAATGAAAATACCATTCAAAGAGGCACTAAACCCAATTTTCTATCACTCTCACTGTAATGACATGTGGTAACATGGTATTATGATTCAGAGATATATCACTGGCAGTTGCTTGAATTTATCATCAATCTTGTCTGTTCCCAAGAGACCTTGTCTTCAAACCATCGTGTTTACCAACAACATGGCTCTGCTTTATTTCCTCTTCTTTGTTCAGATCAAAGGCACCTCATCCAGCAGTGCCAACCGTTTGTGGCAACCCGTTTGTGTTGTCCCAAGGTCACTTTCACATAAGTTCACAAATCCTTCTTCTGGTAACTTTCTGACATTTTCCTCCAATTTTTTTCCATGATTCTGTCAAACCACTTTTCTCAAACAGCCCATTAACATTTGCTCCACCTACAATTTAATTAGTAAAGGTGAAGGCCCCTTCCGATTCGCTTCCTAATGTGTAACGTGTACAGACAGTTGAGATCAGCATGGCAAACAGCCGATTACATAACTGAGTGACTGGCACATTCACAGTGCAGAGACTAACTCTGTCAAGTGTGTAGGTCCCTTGTTCACACTGTACGAGATTCCATTTGGGACATGAAGCATTCACCCTGGCATAAGAGTAATTCTGACTTCAGGGTGGGAAGTGTCTAGCAAGAACCACCATCGTTAACACAATCTGGACTTGACTGAAAGCTCTTACCCAGCTTCACTGTCCAAGTCTGACTTTCACTGGTGATGATTGATCATTGTAACACAGAGTTGGAGAATTCAAGATGAGTGGTTAAAGAGTCACCTTTTTATGTCTTAAACATAATCACAAGATGTTTTGAATAGGGAATCTGGAAAGCATGACCTTTCATCTAGAAACTGTTTTTTTCTTTAAAGTGAAAAGTAGCCAAATAACTGAAAGCAGCTCCGAAGAAAGGCTTCGGAATTAAGAAAATGTTCAAAAGCAACGCTGTTGGTGTTCTTGTAATGCAGATATTGTTATCAGTCAAGAAGGATTCGACTTTTGAATACATGGTTGTGGATAACCAGTGTAGATAGACTAAATGTCCATCACTGGTCCTCTCCTTTGAGATAAACTAGCTAAGTGCCTGTAGTTGGCCCTCCATTATCATCGGAAGATGAAAAGAAAACTTCTTGTCCCAGTTGTTGTTCCTGCATTAAACAGACAAATTTTCTCCTATCATTAAATGCAAATGGGAATATTTTTATAAATTTTGGGAGGATATTACCCCAAGGAAGCCTTAATTGTCTACACATGCAAGGATAATTCTGCAGTTAAGTGTAAAAACAGAGACCAAATCTCATGGATCAATGCTTATTACGACATGAAAAGCCTGATTACGCAGGAAAGAGACGTTTTTCATGTTCGGTTTAATAGCAGGATAGGTACAAGATTGATTAGCAGTTTTTGGATGGATGCACCAGGCTGAAAAAGAATGCATTTTTGGCCACCAAGAAAAAATTGTGAAAGACTTCATTAAATGTGCCAGAGATTGTGGTGAAATTGGCCAATATCCTCTGAATTTGATAACTTCGGTCAGCTAGTTTCATGTATCTGGGAACCTTGCTGGTTCCCTGTTGTATATGGCTGAAGATTGTAGAAATAATTGGAGCAGACTCAGATTGAAGTCTGGAAGGGTAGGCAAGTAGTTCATGGGAGTTTAGCTAGTCTTGGCACCCTTGACCACGACCTTGAAACCAAGGTTTCTGGTAACCATGACATGCAGACGTATGATGAATGTGTGCTGTTCAGCATTTGATAAGGATCACAATGGCCTCATTTGGTCCAAGGTGGGATCCTTAGCAAATGTTGAACAGTATAAAACAACCAAGGACATGTCATTGACAACAAAAAACAGTTTTGTGTCAGGATTGAAGGATGAAGCTATAGCGTGAATTCATCTCCCAGCCCACGTAGCACTGAGCTGAGTGGCTGAATCACACGCATTGGTGTTAAAAACCTGTGACACAGGGGAGTGCAGCTATTTAATTCTGTGTATCATGGATATTTAAGTTCAACATTATTCAACATAATTTTTCCTAATGGGGTTCTCTTTTCGTGGCAACATCATAAATCATTCCTACCTTATTTTGACTTGGGTGTCAGCTAGCAGCTGTGTGAAGTTCATTTATGGAGCATTATTGAGCAGATAGATCTGTGCATCATCCTTATGTTGGCTATAACAGGTGCACAAATGCATCATGGATTATTTAATCTGAAGAAACGATATCAGATGTTACGTCTGTTTCTGTATTGATAAAGACACAAAACGATATAGTCCTTACTCTTTCAGTGATGCAACATTTTTGTCATATTATGAAAAATGTGTTGTAACAAGCATGTTGAGTTCATTACCAAAAGACCACAACAAAAATATTTCTCGAGCATCTTGTTCGTTTAGAACCTGCTCTGATGCATCGTCTCAGTTTGGCGTAATCATGCGTATTGTGATATATATCATATTAAACCCATGTATTGTGATACATAATGTATCATGACCCTACGGAGTCCTTTCACCCCAAGTGTACTTAAGACATTATGACCATACTAAGCAAATAACGACTAGCTGTTATTCCTCAACCTGCTGATTGTATTTTACCCTCTTGACCATCTGTTTCTCAGCAAAACAAACAGGCCACTGGTCTTGACCTAGGGGAGGGTGATCTTGAAGTGGCATCTGTTCTGTTCTCTGTTCTGGGAGTGTAAATCATCCTTAATGGTCATTTACATCGGATGTTATGGTAATTTATCACATTTCTGGAATTAGAACGAGCAGATTATCATGTTTGAGTTGCAACTGGTGAAAATACACACTGCTTCACTTGCTGCCGTCAATGTCGCCTATAATCGGATTGGTTAATCTTGAACTTATGGAAGTTTATTTCTGTACCATCAAACGTTTGATAGGATTAGGATGTTATTCCACATTAAATCTGAAAGTAACCAATCTTGTGCTGAAGATGGTGGCCACTTCCATGTTTTAACTTCCATATTCTTCCAGTGCAGAGTCAACTTTTTGGGACACACATACGTATACCCTTTTCATTGATACACCTCAAAAGAGTCAAGAATGTTTTTTGTTTTTAGTTACCTTTTTTTTTTTTTTTTATTGTAATTTATAGGTTAAACAAGTTAGAGTGGTATTTTTGTGATAGCATGTCGGCAAGAACACTAGAGATTTTCCCTTCAGAGAGCTACACGTTTCAGCTTCTCTGCTCTAGGTACATCCACCTAGCTCTGGACTGCAATATAATTGATTGCAATTAGTTATTCGTTAAACAGACAATCTGAGTACTGCGTTTCAGGAGGCTGAAGGTATTGATTCTGTAGACTAACTGTATCCTATTGTGGAATGGTTGATAGCGACAAAGTATATAAAAGCATTGTACAAATATTTTGGTGTTAGGGGAATCTGTCGTTAGAAGTGCATTAGGTGATATTGGATTTGTCATTATCCTCAAATAGACCCCGTAAAAAGTAAACCCTGCATAGAAATGGTTTTATAGTACTTCTTTTTCCTTCAACCTGTCAACATATGTGTATATCGATGAGGGGAATGTATTGTCCATTACCAGTAAAGAAATTCTAACATGTTTTATATGTTTGGTCACTGGCCTCAGCCAGTTGGTATTTTATAAGGTCATCAAGATGGAGTGACTTTCGTCCTTGATGGCTTGTTAGACTTTTGGAAGGGAATTTCTTCAATTTGTTTTGCCGTTTTTATTTTCTTAAAAATTCTATGAGTTTTAGTTATAAAAATGAATATTTTTTATTCAAGTTTTTTTTCTTTTTGAGTTCTTTTGTGATATAAATATAACCCAAAAGTTATCATGCCAAAAATTGTCATTCCAGTGGAATGATCTTAAATTTGGAGTATACTTTTTGCATGGGTATAAACACATCTGTCATATTCAACATCTGAGACCAAAACAGACTGATGGCATATTTTTGTCATGACGTGGAGTCATCTCAGATGAATGTCAAGTTAATTTGCTTTGGTTGAGCAACAAGTCATTTATCACTATTAGGTACTGATTGTACAGTCTGTGCATGGTTAAGTAATGTGACAGTGATTCATTGGGAAAGGAATAGTCAGTTCACTATCATGTTGGAGTAATGCGTCATTTCTCCAATTAAATTTTGAAGTCCCCTGATTTTGATTGATGTAGGTATTGGCTGGTTCTGTGAGACAGGTTCTGAGATCGGCGTGATTAATCTGCATATTCGAGGGGCATGCAACCAATCCTGGCTTCACATGAGGTTGACCTTGGAGAATGCTAAAAGAAGATTTGAAACTAATTATTCTGTTTAATATCCTCAGATTGCTTGAGGTTGATGGAAATCTCAATATTGTTTTTCTAGAAAGACATTTGAAATCGTTCATGTTTGTCATTTTGTGCACTTTTGTATCATGTTTCTTCTGATACAGAATCAACAATTACGCCTGTTGAAGAGGAGTGGTATACCGAGAAAAACTTACTCTTCAGAGTCACAATCTACAATTGGTGCTATGGCATTCATAAGTCTACGATTAACTATAGTGTTCCAACTTGTCGTGAAGTTACGAACACTTTGTAGATTGGGGCACTTATCTTCAGGCTAGACATGACTTAAGAGCCTTCTAAACTGACTTCTTACGTCCTCTTGTCATCCGTGCTTTCTTCCCCTATGCTTACAGCATTGGTCTAACCAGTATTTCTTTGTTTACAGAACTACGATACAAGCGAGTCGAAACTAAGGAGAGAGTTTGAAGTGTACGGACCGGTCAAGAGGGTAAGTTCCAATCTTAAACATATCTCCTACAACCATGTTCACGAAGCAATCAAAGCTGGGGAGTCGGTCTGGGTAAGATTGATGGGCTTAAAATGCTGAGATCCCTTTGTGAAGGTGTTTTAACAGTAGAGTAGCATGGACAAGATGCGTTGTATCTCACAGATGCAGAAATTGACGTCAAGAAGATATTTCCAGTATACATACTCAACCAAAATAGGTTTGTGCAATAGTGTCAGTATGAAACAGTATCTCCTGAAGTGTTCATCAGGGGTTCAAATATCCCATCGCCCGCCGCTAATGGTATCTTACTTGTCCATGGACTACTAGATAATTTCCACTTATGGTTTCAAACGGCAAATAATCTTGGATTTAATTTCATATCTGCTCATAATGAAGCTATTAAAGTTCACAATGATAATAAAGTAGAGAGTGAAATTATCACTCTTCGATAAATAGTCCAGTAAACATTAACATTACTCATTGTGTTGAAAAATCAGGGCAAGTGGAATATTAGTCGGGACAAGTTGCTTTCGTAAAGTCACTTGCACTGTGGCAGGTGGCGTTTCAACATGTTTTTGGACCTCTGTTCATGATCCCTATTTTTCTAGGTTCAGTATATGTACTGTTATACCACACTGGTGGACAAATGCTGCAGTGAAGGACACATGAGTTATCGCATAGCATGCCTTGGAGGGATTAGTTGAAAATTTACTTGAGAGAACCAAATAAAGGATTGCAGGAACATTTGAGCATTCCTTTATTTATTTCCAATTTTCTTTACTACAGCACCACTCAAAGCTGGTGATGAAAACTGAAAAAATCTACGTTTACACTTGAATTTTCCTGTGATCCTTTATTTATTTCTCTTAGTACATATCACAGCAGTTGCAGTATGGAATGTTTTGACCTTGTCTGTGCTGCAGAATGTCTGCAACTCTATCTGAGCTGACTGGGGTTTCTTGGAACTATTGCAGCATAACTAATTGAACACCACTCCCATCAGAAATATCAATACTATTCATGTGACTTCTAATGTTGAATATGCTATGTACTGTAATGTGATTCCCATTGACCTTCACCCTTCACACAGTATTACATTGTGTTAGGACCATCACAATTACATTTAAGGCCAAAGTTAGGCACCAACCCATTGTGCAACTGTGTGACCTGTCAAGCCTTGACCAAACCCATGATTCTTGGAGGTGGAGTGAACAGTCAGCCTGATCACCAAGTCTGACCAACAAACCAATCTTAATCACCTAAACTACGAAGCCCTACAACTTGACCAGACTAGACAAATGTTTCATATGCCACTTAAAATTATTACGGGGCCACTGTTTCATATTCCTACTGGGGTGGTCAGGTAGCCTATTGGTTGAAACGTTCACATGTCACACTGAAGACCCAGGTTTGATTATCCACTTGGACATAATGTGTGAAGGTCATTTCTGTTCCTTCCCTTCGTCATATTGCGGGTTTGAGTTGACCTTAACTTCTTTTAGATAGTATATGTAAGAGCTACACAAGTCCAGTGATGAGCAACAATGAAGCAGTCAGAGGTTGTTTGTTGCATGTTCAATTTGTCCAAGCAGACTGAACTGCTACTTAGCATAGACCACCTCCAAATTTTGTGATGCTTTAATTGGCCAGTTCCTGTCCAGCTCTGGTGTCAGAAATGCCATTTGGAACTTAAACACTAATTGAAGACAACAAATTATTCCAATTTCTACAGCAGTGGCTATTTTGACCATGGAAGAACCAAGACACACAACATGACTCAGTCAGGCTTTGAATCCTTTCTCATAAATAGCTTGGTATGTTGGGGATTATTACTGAATGTTCAGAATTACAAATTTCCTTTGTCAGCTAATATTCCAATAAAATTCAGCAATTTAATTTACAAGGTCTCTGTCCAATTTTAATGACGCCTTTACCAATTTTCCCAACAGCTCCACAGTAACCTCATGACAAGTTGAACTGTGACTGTCTCTGTTTGGCAGACTTTGAATATCATTTGATCAGTTTTGTTTCAAGATGAATGTCAATGTTCGCGTTCACCAATGGATTTTTGTTTGAAGCCTTACAATGCATCAGCTTGTTTTATGTGTTTCTTTAACAGTGTTGAAAATCAGTCAGTTGTGTCAAGAATCGCCATCCAGATAAGCTCACAGCTGTTTGAGATACTTCTTTCTTACATAAGTTATTTCCCTTCAAGTTGGATATAGGCAGTCATGTAATTCACTTTGAAGATTCTTTGACTTGAGACTTCCCTTGAAATTTCCCTCGATATTTTTTTTTTGCTACAAATTGCCTTCAGCGGAGTAAGTAGTCATGAATGGGCCACTGATACTTGACGTCAAAAGGATATGTTGAGCACTTGCAACTTTTCATATTGTTATCAAACGACATGAAACGGAATATAATACTCAACATCTTGAAACCGTTAGCAACCAGGAGTGCTTGAGTTATCAAATACGACACAGGTGATGCTGAATATAAATATTCTTAAGCGTCTGAGTGATGCAACACACTTCAAGGTTTTCTAAAACACATGGACTTGAAGACTGCAGGCAGTCACATCTCCTCAAAGCTTCTTCAAACTGGTGACCTTTGTTCGAATTCTGAAATAATCTTTACAAATCACAGCTTTCATGTTTTTTGAAAGTGCAAAACAAAAACAAATGATCTCATTACATTTCGATCAACACTGTTTCGTTTGCTGGCAGAGAGTCAAGATGTGAGAGGCAAATTCTGTTTGTGTTTGCAAATAATGGAGAACTAAAGTCAGCATTCCTGGAAATTGTTATCTCAATCCTATTCCCATCACAATTATACATCCATTATTTCCATCATTTCTCCCAGGATCATTATTGTTTTAAGTCAACCTAAAAGCTTTATAATTCTGTTGTGTCAAAAGGTCGCTATGTGTCTTTGAACCGATTCTTAGGGCATTCTTCTGGACAAAACCCTGATCTGATCATATGGGATTCACTGTATCATTGGCCACTGGTTCTATGTTATTTATTCATGACATTGATTTCTCAGAATATATATACGGAACAAAAATATAATTTTTGAAGGAGACATTTTTGACAGTCACCAGTGTTTTGGGCAGTAACTCTTCTGTAAATGTATTTATTCTTCATATATGCTATTTTGTGGCCATTGTTCTTATTTCTGATTTTTTAATTCTGGAATATGCATATTACTTAAAATTACTCTCCTTCTTGAAATGAAGCAACTAATGTCACAATATCGCTTGTTATGACAGTTTTGGCTGGAATGCTTGTTCGATATGGGGTATCTTCTGTCCATGCATTTTTCAGTTCTACCATAGAATTGTTGGTTTTATCACAAGTTCTTTATGGTGTTTTTTGAAAGTACTTCTATTTTGATTCAATATATTGTACCACCTGAGGGAAAAAAACCTTTTCATCCCCAAACCATTGACAAATGCCATTATATCCACTTTTGCATTATAACAAGGGTATTATATGGGGAAATGATCCTTTCTGGCAAAAACATGGCATTACTACCAGGAGCATCATATCTTTTACTTGTGGGTTGGATCTATGTCTCAAATTGTCAGTGAATGGCTCCCAGTTATGAGAAAGCATTTTGTTAAACGTACAGGGATACATTGTGTAGATATCTGTATGATTCGTTTTAATAGTTTGCCCTTTAACAAATTTATTTGCCGCTGTCTGAAGGACCAGATGTTTACAGTGACCCAGCTATCCTCATCCTTAGCTATGGCATTAATGCTTCTTGATTGTCAACTAAGACACCTGTGCTTGTAGCCTACATACAAATATATTCTTGTTGCTATGGAAACATGATTTATGCATGAATGGTTTTGTAGTTTCAGATGCCTTTGGACCTAATTGCGTTATTGTTAAAATGCAGTTTGGTATTGATAGGCAGTGATTGTTCTGGATTTCAAATTGTGTTCAGGAAGTGTAAAGCTGAGACATGAAAGGCTCGATCAGTTACATGGTCCCTTAGGAGGGAATGAATAGATGGTAGTTTGTTCAATTATGATCAGCTGACATTGTGTGGATCTTATGAGACTACAGCAGCATTGAAGTGAAGCCATGGTTAAATCCACAATTGTTGATCAGTTGCATGGACTTTGAGCTGTCAAGTAAGAAGTTGCGCATTTCTTTTTATGACACTTCTGTCAGTCAATGTATTCAATCTTCAGGCACCAGCATTTACAACAGGGGTGCGTGATGGAATCAGCAAGGGTCAGAAAGCATGTTCAAAAGGGGCTCTGAGGTTAAGTTCTTCTTGCATGTGTTGGTATCCACTCTGTCAAAAGTTCGTTGATCCTTTTCAGACATGACCACTCGCTAGCTGCATGTTGGAATGAGTGAGCTTTACGCTGCTTTCAGCAATATTCCAGCAATATCACAGCAATATCACTTTATAGGGACATGGGCTTCACACATTGTACTCATTTGGGGAATGGAACCCAGAGTCTTTGGTTAACACTAGGCTGACCCACCACCCCGCTTTGTGTTGGTAGTGTAATTCAACATGCATGGGACGCTTTTGATAAGTTTGAGGCACATGTGTTTGGTGGTTTGAGGTGGCGCCCTCCTTTGAAACATTATCTGAACTTCACTGACCACTGAAATTCCATGATCACCCTGATGATCCTTGTTTCTTTGGTCCCTGTAGCCAACAGCTCCTCAATCAATGTTTGTGTCTTGCACTGAAGAATAATTGTCTAAACTTTATGGACTTCAGTTACAATGTTTAAATAAAACTGCCCGAAACAAGTCATGGAAAGAAACTTCCAGACCTGAGATTTTATGCCCACAGATATCATGCCCCCAGACCCTTAAAGCAGGGGTTCAGTTTTTCTTTTTTTGAAAACTACTTACCACAGGGCAAGTGACTTTAAGAAAGGTACTTGTCCTGACTAATTTTCCATTTGCTCTGACTTATATGACATAATCATGAAATGAAATTGTGAAAGAATAAATCAACATGGTATTTGATGTTAATGTTTACTGGACTGTTTATCAAAAAGTGATAAATAGCCAAGAAAGATGGCCCTGCTTTGTCAATTTAATAACTATATTTTGAGCAGATATAAAATGACATCCAAGTTTGTTTGCAGTTTGAAACTGTAAGCAGAAATTATCTGGTAGCCCACTGACAAGTGAGATACCATTACTTGATTGCTGTAAATGAAAACTGACTTCTCGAAGCTTTTAAGCTCTCGAACCCCAAGACCACAAACGTGTGACTAAAAATGTCTATCCTTGAAACTCCTAGCTACCAAAACCCCTACCCCTTCAAATATTGGACTGTATGCTGTAGAATCTGTCTTGAACCTCATGAGAACAAATCAGAGAAGTCTTGAGTTAACATTCTCGCCATGCTGCTGTGTAACATTATGCATTCATAACACTGTTTCCTCAAGACTGAATTAAATTAAGAATCTGTTTATTTCTTTAGTACCTGGTTAAATTATTTCAGTCTAGAATTATTTGTGTAACAGTTGTTGCTGACCGATGTTGCTGTGCCCCACGATGCAGTGGGAGATAAAATGCTAAGTCAGCAGGAATATCTATTAATATCACGGTACTCTGCAAGTCATCAAATTAATAGATAAACAGTATGTGTTTCAGATATGGAGGTGATGATAAAGTGTGGGATAGCACAGCAAAAACATGTCTTGATACTACAGAAAATAAAAAAACATATTGTTTATCAACATGAGATGCGAAAGTTATGAGATGCATGACGCCTCTGCTGAAAGCCCTGATAACTTGATGCAATCAACAGTTGATGACATATAGTTCAGTGATGCTGAAACACACTTGGTTGTCTGCATGTGAAAAATACAAATAAAACTAAGTACATTATTAATCCAACTTATTATATGATTAATGCTGTTCCATTTTCCCAATGGCACTTTAATTTTAAAATTTGGTTATACAGAAATTAGATACTCAGGACAAGTATTTCATTCTCACTGCTAAACTCAATTTGGACTCATTTTAAATTATATCTCTATGCTGTCATTTTAGCCTGGCACCAGCTAAAGGACCTGATTTTAACTCACTGGATTATAACATCTTTGAAGTGTAGAGAAATAGTATGCTTGGCTGTGGTTAATGGCTTGTACTCTTGGTTCCCGGAAACATTTGATCATTTTCTACCCCTGTTGATTATTGAAGGATTAGTTCTTAACACCATTAAGTCCTTCTGTTCACATTATCTGTGGTTCTGATGTGACTTCTGATAAATCTTGTCACTTTTCTCTTTCAACACTTTCACCATGGGGTTTATGTATCAGAAGGGTGTTTTTCACAAGAGACATGTTATTGATGTCTTTTCATTGCTGAATTTCAGTTTCAGCATGCAATGCTATGAGATAAATGTCACCTTAGGAAGTGTATGGATGTTAAATCAGGAATGGAATGGCGAGGGATTATAAATAGTTAAAGCTTTGAAATGAACTCTGAGCACAGTGGGTCACATTGTGAAAATTAGCATTAATAAGAAAATAATGGCTACCTTGCAGCAACAAGAATTACCAGTGATCTACAAAGTAGAGTGCTAGTAAATATATCTACATCTGTATTGACACAACATCTATATTGACTCGCCCACATTGGTTAATTATTGCAAACATGCTGGAAGAATGGAATGAGTGAATCTCATTGTTCAAAGCTGGGTAATGAAATACCCACTCTGACAGTACGGCTCAATGGCACTCCCACATAAGGTAACAGAGACACTCCCACTTAATGTGATACAAAATAAGGCTGACAAAATACTGTGAGCAATGCTTCTGTTTGTTATTGTATGTATTATTTGTATGCATAACGTGTTCCAGTGTGGGATAACATGCAGTTTCTTCACTATCAAGTTAGTGAGCTATAAAGTACTCTGTAGATGAAACATCTCTCCAAGATGAGGCAGAATTTGCAGTGGCCTGTATCCTTCTTCACGGGGATGATTTATCGTTTTTGTTTGTCAATATTCACTCTTGGCAATTTTCTTTTTTGTTTATTAATTACATTAAACTTCTAAACCATTAAGTTTAGACCTGTAGTAAGTTTTTTGACCACTTCTTTGAAGTTTGAATTATACTAAAATGGTTTTGATGCTAGTTTTGAATCTGTGCATATCTTGAACCTCTAATTGCATAGATCAATGATCTTTATGTTGATCATTGGATAGTCTGGTTCAGGCTCGATTATTTACTGACTGCTGCCATAGGACTGAAATATTGCTGAGTTGGCCTTAATAAACATCGACAAACAGACATATTTGGAACCATGAACCTAAACAGTTTGATTAGAAACATACAGAGATAAATTTTCGTCATAACATCTGATAATATCTTAATCTGGCTGCCTTTGGGTCTGTTTGCGAGGGCGGTGTGTGCTGTGCCACCTGTGAAGTCGTTTACTCGGTTTGTGTTTGGGAACTTATTACACGAGTTAACCTCCAATGCACCTAATCGAGGGGCTGCAGATCCGCTAGGATAGACTGCTAAATGACGGAACATAAAATATCTGGCAGTGTTGTCAGAGAAGTCAAGGTACATATATCTTAACCTAGCTCAACATCCACGCGGAATTCTTGGCAGTTAATCCGCTTCAGATCAACAGCCCCTCGTAAATAGCTGCACCTATGCTGTGTAATCCTCCTTCGTGTTGAAAATACCTGTAACCATCAAGGGAATACTAGTCAATGTCTCCACCAACACTGACCTTTTCTGAGCTGGAGCTGAACCCTCATTAATGAGGGATTGATGCTGTAGACGGAAGTGTTAGCCTGTTCGAAAACACTAGATTTTTGCTTTGACAGAAGTGCTTGGAAATTAAGGATCAAAGCTAGGGGGTCCTTTCAATTTGTTGATCTGATTCTGTTTAACATAGTGATTGACTCATTCGGCAAATCAAACACAAGCGGAGCAGCAAGCTGTGTCTCCAATATTATAAATATTATATTATATTATATACTATTATGTATATTTTTAAATATGTGTCATAAATGGCTGTAAATTATTGAGATCAGAAAAACTGACAAAATTGAAGTAAGTGATTTAGGAGTTTTAATTCAATTACAACTGCTTTTGACTCTGAATTTGATTAAATGATTTTTGTTGTACGCTCACATGCTGCATCTAAATGGTGTCCATATGATCAAGTCTAAACCAGTGATTGACGTTATGATCAACACTCCACGTTGACTTAAATGTGGAGGAGAAGTGAACTTAAAAAGGACCAGCATGACTAACCTGGATTATATGAAGTCTAAAGCTGTTTAAACTAGGGATACATCAGTACATCGATCATGCATCAATACTTTTTCTAAGATGATGCAATTATTGATACATTCAAAACTGTATTTATCTTAAGTTTTGAAAGAACCAGAGTAAATTTGTTTATGTATCATTACATTTTATGTTTGTTTCATGTTATGAGAGTTGTAAATGATTATTTTTCATGCACACACAAGGGAAATTAGAACATTTTAGTCGCTTAGAATAAAAACATGTTGATCTTTCTTGAAAAGTTAAATAATTTGAAATATTAATGTTCAACATGTAGCTGAATTTACGTAATGCCTCGAAAATGACATGGGTATCATGATGCATATAGATTCATGAAACGTAGGTTTCGTGAGACATATTGATTCAGGAAACATAGGTATCGTGATGCATATAGATTCATGAAACATAGGTATCGTGATGCATATAGATTCATGAAACATAGGTATCATGACATCCCTAGTTTGAACCTTAGTCTAACAGACGAGGTGGTGGGATCACCTTTAGGTAATGCGTTTCGCTCATCACTCCGAAGATCTCGGTTTGATTCCCCACATTGGCACAATGTGTGAAAACCTGTCTTTGGTGTCACCCACATTGACATTGCTGGAATATTGCTATAAGTGGTGTAAAACTGAACTTACTAGTCCAGCAGGTTCAGTGGAAAAGTTAGTAGTTGTCAACTATAAGCACATGCCGAAGGTATGTTTCCAGTTAAGCCCTAGCCAGTCTGAGTACATTGTGATAATAGACAGCATACCACATGGGAGCACATTCCCCTCAAGCTTGTACAGCTGGTATTCATCTCAAGGCCATGGAGAGGCAATTTGAAAAAATCACTGTTAAGATACCATGTTTCTGATCAGTCTAAGATACCATCCTGCGAGCAAACTGATCAGGGCAAATATGTTTACCAGATTCAGTTGTCTTAATTTTCATGTATAAACCAGGATATGTTGAACCACGTATACAGATATTTGGAATTGGGTTTTTAAAGTAAAACTAGTTTTAATTTGGTAACAGTTTGGATATATTCCGGGAAAAAAATCTTATATATATTTATGTATATTTGATGAAAAATACAAATTGGTTGATTGCTTCTTATTTTTTGTTTTCCATCTGATTTGTCGACAGAAGTTGCTAATAATTCCCTTCACAAATCAAGTACTATGTTCATATGAACATAAGTCCACAAGAGAATGGATCAATCAGTGTTACAGCTTTGTTAAGCCAAACTCTAATGCTCCAAAAATAAGCAGGTGCATTTCATCTGTTTCTTTACCTTGTGTTCTAAAAGGTGCAAGAAGTATCTTGTGAGTAAAACTGCAGCGTTGCATGCACTATCGTCCATGATGGACTTACAGGCAGACTGCTCTAAGCATGCAACATCGTATGTATGTGGGGAGGGATGTAGTGTAGGCTGCCAGAGCTGGATGTTGCAGAAGGTAGGGGCATCCAAGTTTACACATTATCACTGCTTGCTTAAAGAATATAAATATCTGCAGTGAGAAATAATTTTACCTGTGTGTTTATACAGTTGCTGAAAAAGATTGGCAGAATATCAAGAGCACGGTTTCATCACTGGGATTCTCATGGGCAATACATTGTCTTATAATGTGTTGTAATGTGCATGTATTACAGCATTTGTCATGCTTTGTGCTCTGTGGTTGTGCTTGAATGACTCCGCCATTCTGTCAAGTGGTGTTCCGATTAATTGAAATAATCGAGATTGGTCAGAGTGACCATACAATCAAACAATCGATCACATCTTCTCACACTCGAACAGAAACAATTTTGTTACTACTCTTTAAAGTGTTTGAAATATTTGGTGATGGAACATATCATGGAATTGTAAGGGCCTGAAAACGTGTTAGATTCTTAGAAAACTCACTTCACAACTGAATTTTTCTTGAAGACTGGGAAGTTTACGTTCATGATATATTAGTCATTGCTTTATAGTAGCAAGTTGCACATTTTTAGATTTGATGTGAAATTTGGAAACACAGTTTGTGTAGTTCCTTCATAAAACATGAAACAGCATGTTTTTTCTTAATACTTATCTACAGTAACAGCTGAAGTTTCCCGATGATTGCCAATCATCAATTGTGAGATTTCAACCAATTCCCAACAATACTATCAAGGTATGCAATTTCCATGCTGTATTCACAGTCGTGGTGCAAAATGTTTTGTGTTGATGAAAAATCCTGAGCATTGGAGTTAGCTTGGATGTAAGTTTTTTGGTGATGAACAGTGCGTGGAGATGTGAAATGAGTTCAGAGCTGTGTTTGAAGCACTTTGCTCTGGAATTGACATGGGATACACAGAAATATCATCTCGTGTATAGTATGGTGTATATTGTCCTAGCACCACTACCTGTCAGGGCCATGCGGTTGAAGCAGGCTCCAATCTAATTGTGCAACAGTCTGCAACTTTAAATCACCTTTTATTAGATATTGAATCCTTTGATATGATGAAACATTTGATTTAGATACACCAGAACTAGTTCGACTCGAACTTGTGAAAAGACAAGCTGAAGGAAGGAATTGATTTTCAGTAAAGTCCTCAGTCCCTGCATTTGCTTTTCCAGAGTTTTGTCAAATATAATGCAAGTCAGAGGTTCTACTTGCTAAATGTTAACAAACTTAGGACATAATGGATTTGTTTTTACTTTCCACCGTTGGTGCATATTACTACCAGAGTTTGATGCTCGAGAGAGCAGAGAGAGTTGAAATAATTAAGTTATACCTGCAGCTATTTTAGGGTGCCATTAGGGACGAGGTAGGGCTGTCATTATCTGGTGAAAGATAGTTCCAGTGAGTGTTGGAGGTGCAGCGACTCTTCCACTAGAGGTCTTCCCATAACCCAGACCACTGAATGACTGCTGAGAGCAGTCTTTAACCCTTGTTATCTCCTTAATGTGTTCATATTTTCTTCACAGGGCAGCATACTGTCTTCATGTCATAGGTGTGTTATACATGCATTATCCTCTGGCGGGATAATAGATTGTCACCCAATTTGGTAGTATTGGTTTCCTTTTTCAAGAATTTAGGTGACATATACTATACCATAGATAATGATTTTTTAAAGACAGATTTTAACAGGATCTTAACAGCAGAGTGTTTCCCAGAATGCGCTAGTGTATGAAATCGGTGCAGAGAAAAGAAATGTGGCATTTTGGGGAGCGCACAGAGGCATTCATTTTACAAGTTCTTGACAAGAAGTGTACAGGTCCTATGATCAAATCTTGAACACATGACACTATTTCAATATTTTACTAAATTCTTATATGATCAAATAGCTTTGGTTTTGTGGGTCAATGTAAAACCCATATTCATGCAAAATTTGACACAAGAAGTTTAATTTTTGGTTTAATTGAGAAATTCAAGAAATTTTGCAAATGCACCTGACCTGATCAGAGTACCAAATTTGATCCGTTTGCAGAAAGTTTAAGTGCAGTTACAGTATAACATGAGACGTAGGAGGTGATTGATATACTCTTCAGCGTCATTAGCTGTTTCCATAAAAATGTTTCCTGACTTGACTTCTCTGCAGCTTTACGATTCTCAAAATATGTGGAGAACAAAACTGAGAGCAACTTTCGCTACTGCAGTTTGAGCTTGGATTACCACTGCGTGGTAAAGCTGTTAACATTTTACACTTTTTTGTCTTTGAACTCTCCAAATGTTGCCGCATGATGCTTATGGTCTAGCTTGGCTGCATTTTTTTTAGTCATTCATTTCGGTAGGGATTCAGTTTCCATTGTGTTACAACCAGTGTCTTTGTATGCCAAGAGATGGTCGTAAGTGGAGTCACGTTCTACTTGCATTCATGTCGTACCATTTCCTTCGCGATCTTTTCACAGGATCTAGTTTATTTTTCAACAGTTTGGAGTAAATCTGAAAGGGTTGATTTCAGCTATCTTGTATTGGTAGTGCTTGGAATTTAGTTAAGGATGATTAGTTAGAAGTTGAAGAACTGGAGGCAGTCTTACCTTCTCATCCCCCCATACAAACAGCGCCCGGTTCGTGTGCATCACTAGACCAGATCCATCTTGATGCGTACATCCCTGTCCCTGTTCACATAGTAGTATCCCTGTTCATTGGTATCCTGGTACAATCCCCTTCTCTCTCGTTACGTCCCCCATGGTTCTGATGTGAACTGCTCATAGTAACTACTGCTCCGTGGCTTCCTACACCGTGTCTTTCTACTCCCGACGTCTGCAGGTAGGCGATGCTCAGCAGGTCTTAATGGTTCATAGGGAAAGGTCGTCAAGTTTTTGGCGATGATTCTGGTTTGAAGTATAGTTTGTTTCTGGTGAGTCCCTGATGAAGATGCCACAATGTTTACTCACACCAGCTTGTTCTACATAGCTTGGTGTGCTGACAGATGTGGTAAATGTAAAGTAGGGCCTGTCTACAACTCTAGCTGGCTAACACACTACATGTGCTGCAACCCTATGGTGGGTGTATATCACCTTCTCACGGTCACAACTCGTACTCCTCCCCCACAGCCAACCTTCACAAGGCGATATTCACCAAAGCCACGATCACACCTGAGATCTGTCACGCAATCAAAGA
Organism: Haliotis asinina; assembly: GCF_037392515.1. NCBI lineage: Eukaryota > Metazoa > Mollusca > Gastropoda > Lepetellida > Haliotidae > Haliotis > Haliotis asinina. The sequence goes on along the minus strand of NC_090293.1, from coordinate 22,270,452 downwards.
TCAAAGGCTATTCAGAGAACTTGGGATTGACCATACAGTTGTAGCAAGGTGCTTTGTTTCATTTTCTAATTAGGACACAGCATCCATCAAATCTTTCCACAACCATTAATATGCTTGTGGACATTGTCAGTGTCACCTGGCATTCAGTGGTTGGACAGAGGGGAGCTATTGGCAAATAGCTTAAATGTTTGCAGGGACTGTCCACGTCTAGAAAAGAAATATCAGGTGTTCCCCTCAAACATAAATTACTTTATAGTTATCTGATTTATTGTCTGAAATTTTCCTGATTAGGATTGATCGAATTTGATATTTATTGTTTACGTACCCCGAAATACACTGCTGTCCATGATGATCTCATTTCTTCTCAGTGGATAAATGTGTTGTCAGTGTTTAAAAAATCTGTTCATGAAATGCACGATTATGAACCTCACCAACTCAGAAAATTTACACTTGAGACACTTGACCTAGATGCATTAACACTAACCATAGAATGGTTGTACAATCTGAACATTTAAGTAAACACAATACTGATGTCAATAAAGTATCTTGGAGGCTTTGAAATATTGAACCAGCAGTTGTCAGCACACATTAGATAAAGATTAGAAGTTTACCTGCTCACTACATGATACATACTCAGATGTTTCATACCTGGCATCTATTGTTACCTGATTGATTAAGTACGTCTCGTAAGTTAGATCATGACCTGGAAATTGCAGTAGCTGCATATTTCATTATGTAGATTCTGTCTTTGCTGGATAAAAACTTTAAAAAGATAAATAAATCCGGTAATAACCTTTCAGAATGCAGTTATTAACTTTTCATGAAATTAAGCAAATTTGAAAATATTTAAAAGCCAGCCAACAGTTGATAACCAAAGTCTTTGAAGTAACTTTTTGCTGTAATGAGAAGTTGAAAGTGGGGTTAAGTTGGCCCACACGGGATTGACAAATTGAGTGAAAATGCTAATGTGGTTGAGTTAATGTTCAAACTTTTTTCACCAGTCGCCTTAGTCTAGACATTGCTCCTGCTAATATCAGAGGAAGAACAATTCGCCTGCCCACTGAGGCACTTTGCTTGGTCTCTATTGAGATTGGTAATATAGACATTCATGGAATGACATGCAGTCATTGGTCCACCATCATGAATTACTCTAGTGCAACGCTGCCAGAAGATAACTGGATTCCTGGGATGGATTCTAAGAGCTACATGTGGTCACCAGATCCTGTTTGTTCTTGGAGTATCAACTGCACTGTGGAGTTCTACTGCACTTCTTGCATGTATATTCCTCGTGTCCTGGTTAAAAACTTGTGGCCGGCTCTCCTGTTCTGTTCCTCTCAAAAGCGTCACGTGAAATATCCTCCGTCAACAGTAACACAAGTCCAGCACATTTGCACATATGTATCCAGTATTTGCTGAGCTATCCACAGTTTTGCCCAAGGTACTGAATTGTAAGCTCCGAAGTATGCCTTGAATTGAATATCGTGCTCCTTCTCACAGTCTTAATACGTACATCTGTTACACGTGATCAATGTACCTGTTTCACACGGTGCCTTCCACCAATTATTCCGTATCCGAGGCTCAAACTAAACACTTCTTGATTGTGAAAATGCTTTGTCCATTAGGTCTCGGAATCTAGCTCATTAATTCTTGTCCAAGACAAATCTAGATGAAGAGGAGAACGTCTGTGAGTGGACAAAAGATAGGAAGGTTCCTGACTGTAATAAATGCCATTGATGGGAAGACATGATCGGCGTATTGAGGCCAGGTCTGCAGTATGTGTACACCCAAAGCTGTGACACAGCTATTGTGGTTATAATTTACACTTTCCGATAACCGTCAAGGTTTTATTAACAGGTGAGACTCATATTGCAAACTGCGGTCAATTAATGTGGGCATGAAACGTTTGGAATCAATACAGATGAACTTTTGTCAATGAAAAACTTTTCAAATGACAGTGGTATGTGTTAATTTCCCAACATTGTTTATAATCTTTTGTCAGTGACATGAAAATTGCATATCCCACATTCTGATGATAAATTATGGCGGTCATTAATTTAGTTTTTTAGCCTATTTCCCTGATAATAGACTTCAGGGTTAGCTGTGGAGAGAGGTCAGCAGCATATAGTCAGTGAGAAGTGCTTTGACTTGTTGCTAATACCAGCAGTCTTCCTTCCAAAGCCAGACCAGATGGTTACTGTCCAATGTTTTACAACTAGACAACAACAAAGTGTTTGTTTTGGGGTTTTTTTGTCGCCTGGGTTTTCCCAAACTGAGGCCTGTTTGCTGGACCTATCAGCTGTTCAAATATCCCATCGCCCGCACTGGGGACATGTTAGCTCTCATTTCAAGAAATCAAATACAGTGCATTCTATCCAACAAGAACTCTGTATTTCTTAGATTGCTGTATTGTCCAGACTGAATTTACAGTACCATCTTCAGGCATTGATACGGGAAATTTCTGTGTAACCTGGACTGCTGTCTGATTCGGACTTTTTACTCAGTCCTAAGCTGGTCTGGTTTAGACAGTGCACTGTAATGGTATCTTACTTATCTGTGGGCTACTAGATAATTCCCACTTTTAGTTCTGAAGTGCAAATATCTTGGATTTAATTTCATGTCTGTTCAAAATGTAGGTAGTAAATTGCGCAATAATAATAAAGTAAAGTTAACTTTCTTTGCTATTTATCACTCTTGATTATGTCATTAAATCAGGACAAGTGGAACATTAGTCACAACAAGTTACTTTCTTACAGTTACCTGCCCTGTGGCAAGTGGCTTTTAAGAAAATTTTGAACCCCTACCTACAGACTTAATTATTAGGAGGAAAGAGGTTTGGTTGTCTACTGACATTTTTATTGTTGTTTGCTTCTGGGACATATTCAGGGCCAGATATCATCAGATTCATATGCTTCTTCTTAATGGGATTTATGGTTTCTTTTCATTTGTAGTTTAGTTATTATATAACTTGGTAATGCACAGTGAAACCCATTCATCTTTTTTATCCCAAAATGTCAGAAAGTATTTTTGCTGAAAAGTCCCTATTTTGGTCATTTCAGAACCATTATATGACAATTTTCAAGGCATTCTGTAAAATTATCCGTTTTTAGTGAGTGAACAGGGGTGGGTAAAGCTCTGATCATTCCATCTAGCATGAGTATGAATGAATGTTACAAGCTGTGTGCAAGCATTTGTTCTCACAAGTCGCATTATTTTTGCTCATTTAAAGGGAATGTAGGTGATTAGGGACTGGAGTAAGACATGTATCAATCAGACAGGTATTTGTTCTGTAAACAGAAGTGATGGCAATGAAACCCAAATGGGTCAGACATCTTGGAAACATGCATTGCTTCAGCAGTAAACACATAACACAAACAGTAACTCAATCTCCGCCAAACAAATAATTGCGATAATACACACGCGCTGACCCCTCAGACATGCTGTCCTTGCTCAGACATTCATAGGGGAATTCTTCTGGCTTTTACAGGAGAGTTGCCCTGTTTCTTCAGAGATGGCATTCATGAAGTCATTATGGTGTAACTTTCATGGAATTTGTGAAGGTGCATATCGTATGTCTAAGTCATTATTCTCGGTTGTTGTTGAAAGATTTGTCTTCTGGTTGAACCTGGGGTATCTATTTTTGAGATATTTAGCCCAGTAACTGAGTTTGACTGCACCTAGGGTTGTTGGCATGTGGAATAAGTGCAGGGAATATTTTGATGGTGTTGGATTCTGAGGGATGGGATTCAGTACTGGCAGAGATTCTCTTCAGGATTGGATTTAAGGAATGTTGTCTCAATTTTTTCGGAGAGGTGGTCAATTTTGGTTTGGATTCTTTGAAGGGGTGAGAATCAGTCTTGAATATGGATATGTGATTGGACATGGTGTTTTGATGAATTATGGTATCCAATTAAAGAAGAGATTAATGTCAGTAGTAATTCTGAGTTTGATGGAGTTTTTTGAAAGATAGGAGTCTGTTATAAAAAAGTGATGGGTGAGATTTCAGGTGCAAATGTTCCCCAGTCTGGGATTGGATTCTGTCAAAATGTACTTCAAACATGATCAAGCTCCATAGGTTGGGATCTGAGGTGTGAATTACCAGTCTGTCTATGTACTGAGACATTCTCTGCCTAATGTACACCAAGTGCATCCTTTAGAAAAACTGACTTTTCACAGCAGAGTATCTCAAGTCAAAAGGGGTGTCTTTCTACTGACAATGATCCCAGGGAAATGAATGGCTGCACATGATCAAGCCTGATTAATAAGCAGGTTGCGTTTCTGAACTTCCCATGGATGCCCAGCTGCATATTCTGTGTCGCCGATGTAATATAGACACTACCATCTACTGATGGAAATTGCACGTACAGCCAGTGTGTTTGTCTCTGCAACGATGATTAAAGACTGATGCCTGCTACTTAAACAGAACCTTTTGTAGCTAACAACACGCTTCTCACAGCTGGGAGCTGGACTAGATTCTGCCAGTCACTGTAAATACAGTTTAATCAATACACAACTCTGATATATTTCAATACTAACGATATTAACACAAAGTTGCAATTTAAGTGCCAAACCAGAACGTAATATTGCCAGTATTATTCAACCAAGCATTGAGACTTGGGTTTTCTGTTTGTTCCCAAAGGTATTACTAATGATTAAACATTGATGTGCAGTATCATTAGCGGGTGATACTGGGACTAAGTAAGTGATCAGCAATATAAGAGGGTAATGGGTGCATGGAGAAAATGATCATGGAGGGAAAAAATGCAAAATAACCCCAGCGAAAGGCTGGTAGACGTGCCATAATGATTGATTGCAAATGTAAGCATACAATTACGCTATAATTGACATGTACAATTAATTGTATTCATGAAATGTGTTTCGGGCAAGGTGGCATTTTGATGAAGGTATAATTGCCCACTCAACTCAACATGTCTGGCTAGGTTCAGAGACTTCGCAAGGGGCATGAGGATGCATCTATTGGAAGCTAGGTTACCGGCTGGACGGTAGACACATGGTTCTCTGTAGACAGAAAGCTCTAGAAGGGTCTGCAAAAGAGGACAGGTTTTAAGAAATTCCAACCTTCCTGAAATAGATGAGCTGCCACAAACATCCGCAGACATTTAATCCTAAGTAGGGAGGTTATTACACCACTGTTCATGTTCAGCTGTGGGGAAAAAATTGAAGTCACTTCAGTCAGTGCTTTTTGTAATTTAGGATCACATACTGGTTCGGTCTGAATTTTTTATTCTGTTGGAAATGATTTGGAGCATCTTAATCTCCGAGTAAGCCATTTATTGGTGATGTTATCTAAATTATGTAATAGTGTATCCTCAAAATTGACAAATTGACAAAGTTAATGATCAGAGTAGTATAATGGTCTCATTTGATTGATATCAGGAAGGGGAAAGCTTTCCCTAGAGTCAAGTAATAATGGTAACTGAAGCGGAATGAATTAACTAGTTGGGTCGGTACAGGAGACAGGACAGTACACCCGATACTGTTAAGTCCTGAAACAAAGATGTAAAATCTCCCGCTTGATTGAGTTGAATTGCGCAATGAACCAGTAGCAGCGCATGCAAGATTTGTATTTTATTGATAGTTATTCCATTTTGGTCCCAAACAGGAAATTTTGCGTGTTATTATTGGCCACCAGGAGACCCACATGCCATTATAACAGACTTATTGTTTTGGTCATGATTGACAGCTTGGTTGAGACTGAAATAAGGGAGGTGGATTCTACGCTCATTGCGTCATTCGTGGCCTTCACGACGCTGTCTCTTGGCACTGAAGGTTGCCCAGACAGCCTTAGTGGATCTTAACCATTTTCATTGTTATGCCGTTTATTAGTCTGATGAAAAAGCAATATACTTACGAACTTAAATCCTCAATAAGAAAAGGGATGCTTAACACTGAAGTGGTTGCACTGAAGAATGGTAAGGATGATTTAACTCTGACAAGAGTTTTCATTCCAAGGCCAATTGTTTTGATAGAATAGTGTTGTCGACAGAATTTATTGTTGTACTTATTATTAAAGACTGTATGGTGTTCAGTTTACTGAACATTGTAATTGAAAGAAATGCAATAAACAGGATTTTATTAGTTTTTGTTTTATGGTGCAGATATGTCAGAGAAATGTCTTGGTCTCAGTAAAACTGACTGTATAAACTATCCATTATCAGCAATTGCAGCGACCATGGCCATCTCTTCCAGAAAACTTATTCAACCAGGGTAGGTTAGTTCCCAAACAGTTCCAAGATGTGGTGCGACACCGTTCCATTTGAAGCATGTGCTCTGATGGTACCTTTTTGCAGTTATTTTTTGTTTAAAGATTTTTATGTGTTTCTATGGAAACATTTTGATGGAAATTGGTGCTGGTTTCCGGAACAGTTGCAAAGTGCATTTGTTTTGGTATCCTCATCAGTGTTTGAAATTAAGCATGAAAGTCCTTGTCATACGCCCAATGCATAATGTTACAGATTTAAATGGTCCGTAGATTCAAATATTTCAGGAGCAAACTGCTAAGACCATTAAATTTTAAAATCAATGTTTGTATTTACCCAGCAAAGTAGAGCCTTCAGTCATGTGACACTGCATACCATTTCATTCTTTAGAAAGTAAGTTTACAGCAAATAGTTTCAAGGACAGTTTACAACAGCTATTATGAACAGCCTGAAGTTTGTGCTCATTTTCTGTACAGCCTTGCCTTCTCTGCAGTGCTAAAGCACTAAATGAAGCAAGTCTAGATTTCCTCAGGTTCTGTATGTCACATCTCAATGGGGTTCCTCTGTTACTATCAAAGCTATGTATATCCAGAGTCCAGGAATCAGTCTATAATGCGAAATGTGTTCACTGTAATGCCATTATGGTTACGGTAATGCCAGAATGGTCATGGAAATACCATTGTGGTCATGACAATAGCTGTATGGTTACGGTAATGCCAGAATGGTCATGGAAATACCATTGTGGTCATGACAATAGCTGTATGGTTACGGTAATGCCAGAATGGTCATGGAAATACCATTGTGGTCATGACAATAGCTGTATGGTTACGGTAATGCCAGTATGGTCATGGAAATACCAATGTCATGACAATAGCAGTATGGTTACGGTAATGCCAGAATGGTCATGGAAATACCATTGTGGTCATGACAATAGCAGTATGGTTACGGTAATGCCAGAATGGTCATGGAAATACCATTGTGGTCATGACAATAGCTGTATGGTTACGGTAATGCCAGAATGGTCATGGAAATACCAATGTGGTCATGACAATAGCTGTATGGTTACGGTAATGCCAGAATGGTCATGGAAATACCATTGTGGTCATGACAATAGCTGTATGGTTACGGTAATGCCAGTATGGTCATGGAAATACCATTGTGGTCATGACAATAGCTGTATGGTTACGGTAATGCCAGAATGGTCATGGAAATACCATTGTGGTCATGACAATAGCTGTATGGTTACGGTATTGCCAGTATGGTCATGGAAATACCATTGTGGTCATGACAATAGCTGTATGGTTACGGTAATGCCAGAATGGTCATGACAATAGCTGTATGGTTACGGTAATGCCAGAATGGTCATGGAAATACCATTGTGGTCATGACAATAGCTGTATGGTTACGGTAATGCCAGAATGGTCATGACAATAGCTGTATGGTTACGGTAATGCCAGAATGGTTATGGAAATACCATTGTGGTCATGACAATAGCTGTATGGTTACAGTAATGCCAGAATGGTCATGACAATAGCTGTATGGTTACGGTAATGCCAGAATGGTCATGGAAATACCATTGTGGTCATGACAATAGCTGTATGGTTACGGTAATGCCAGTATGGTCATGGAAATACCATTGTGGTCATGACAATAGCAGTATGGTTACGGTAATGCTAGAATGGTCAGGGAAATACCATTATGGTCATGACAATAGCTGTATGGTTACGGTAATGCCAGTATGGTTATGGAAATACCAATGTCATGACAATAGCTGTATGGTTACGGTAATGCCAGTATGGTCATGGAAATACCATTGTGGTCATGACAATAGCTGTATGGTTACGGTAATGCCAGTATGGTCATGGAAATACTATTGTGGTCATGACAATAGCTGTATGGTTACGGTAATGCCAGAATGGTCATGGGAATACCATTGTGGTCATGACAATAGCTGTATGGTTACGGTAATGCCAGTATGGTCATGGAAATACCATTGTGGTCATGACAATAGCTGTATGGTTACGGTAATGCCAGAATGGTCATGGGAATACCATTGTGGTCATGACAATAGCTGTATGGTTACGGTAATGCCAGAATGGTCATGACAATAGCTGTATGGTTACGGTAATGCCAGAATGGTCATGGAAATACCATTGTGGTCATGACAATAGCTGTATGGTTACGGTAATGCCAGAATGGTCATGACAATAGCTGTATGGTTACGGTAATGCCAGAATGGTCATGGAAATACCATTGTGGTCATGACAATAGCTGTATGGTTACGGTAATGCCAATATGGTCATGGAAATACTATTGTGGTCATGACAATAGCTGTATGGTTATGGTAATGCCAGTATGGTCATGACAATAGCTGTATGGTTACGGTAATGCCAGAATGGTTATGGAAATACCATTGTGGTCATGACAATAGCTGTATGGTTACGGTAATGCCAGAATAGTCATGGAAATACCATTGTGGTCATGACAATAGCTGTATGGTTACGGTAATGCCAGAATGGTCATGGAAATACCATTGTGGTCATGACAATAGCTGTATGGTTACGGTAATGCCAGAATGGTCATGGAAATACCATTGTGGTCATGACAATAGCTGTATGGTTACGGTAATGCTAGAATGGTCAGGGAAATACCATTGTGGTCATGACAATAGCTGTATGGTTACGGTAATGCCAGTATGGTCATGGAAATACCAATGTCATGACAATAGCAGTATGGTTACGGTAATGCCAGAATGGTCATGGAAATACCATTGTGGTCATGACAATAGCTGTATGGTTACGGTATTGCCAGAATGGTCATGGAAATACCAATGTGGTCGTGATAATACCAGTGTGGTTTTGATAGTATCAGTATGATCATGATGATGCCAGTATGGTTATGGAAATACCAATGTGGTCGTGATAATACCTGTGAGTATGGTCGTGATGATGCCAGTGTGGTCATGATAATGCCAATATTGTCTTGGCCTTTCCATTATGTTCCTTTTTATGCCAATATGGTAATAGTAAATATCAATATGTTCATGGTAAGTCCATTGTGAGTTCATTGTAATGAAATAACCTGTTACAAAAATTTGTCCTTTCGATATTTTTTATGTCGTGCATCAGTGAGTTATTAAAGTTTAGGTGTTACTATAAATGGCAAGCCCATCCTCCCCGCCTTTGTCACCACTGGTCATTTGTATCGGTTTTCGGTCAATCAGTTTGAATGTTTTTCTTCCATTGACATGTCCTCCATCACCAACAGTGATGCAGCGCCATAATCTCATCTCTCCTTGCCCTCAGTGCAGGACTTATCAGACTGGATTAATGGAGACTGAGAGGAGAAATGATTCCTCACGACATACTCATAATATCATTTGTCAAGCATGAGACTTTTCCAATTTATTCTTCTTGCTTTGGCTCAAGGATATTTGGTACATAACATGAATAAGCTGTTTAAGTTATTTCTTTATCTTCGTTGAAATTAGCCTGTCCTCCCACAGAACTGCAATCTACTTTGTCTAATGTGAGGTTTTTCTTCAGGAAATTGGTTCCACAACAGGAAAATAGACCAAAGCAATGTCAAAAAAGATTTGTATCATGTCCTGATTCACATAAAATAGTACAATTTCAGTCTTTTGTTTTTTTCTTCTAATGTTTTATGTGTAATTCAATAAGTGTACATGGTAAAATGACTTGCGTAGTCTGGCTGCTGGCCAGCTTACTGACCAACCCACTCATTCACCAAACTGTCCACTAACTCGTCATCTAACACACCACCCTGTTCACCAATCCCACCACCTCACTCATTAACCTAGCTCACCAAAACCACTACCTTGCTCACCATATCCGCCACCTCTCTCACTAAATCTGCCACCTCACTCACCAAACCCACCACTATGCTCACCAACTCACTCATCACCCTAAATTCTTTCCCTCGTCTACCCACTCAAACTCCGACACCCACTCAGTTACTTGGTGAGACAAATGCCCACACATGCATGCCTAAACAGACAGAAGATGGTTCACAAAGCCTCTGTTATGGTTGTTAAAAATGATTGTTGTGTCATTCTGTACATGGTTTATTAACATCATAAGCCTTTGATTCAATTTAGCTCTCCTCCTAATGTGATAAATCTCTTCTTCCAGATTACATTGATCCATGACCGGAATTCCGGAAAACCACGAGGATATGCTTTCATCGAGTATGAACATGAACGAGACATGCATTGTGAGTATAACCGCAGCCATTTTCTATTTTCCCCAGGAAAGGAACCATTAATACTTCAGACACTGATATGTAAAGGAATCCATCCATTTATCAGTCCATCAGTCCATCAGTCTTAGTGCAGATGGATTAAAAGGGATTATGACCCACAATTTTATTTCAAGGGAAGATAACTCTGAGTTGAAAGCTTTGCTAGATTTTTTTCAAAACAGAAAATGATGAATCCATGATTGATACCACATTGGTGTTTACAGTTACGTTCAAAACAATATTCAGCTTTACTAAAAGGTAATTATCGTGCTAATAATGTCAAGATAAAAGGCATGTCTTCTTCTTTCTGTGACTGTCAACAGTGCGGTAGATGAGTGGTTGAAGGTTGCTTTCTGCTTGAATAGCTTAGATGTCAGTCCAGCTGGTAGCGATCTCTGCCCAGAAATACCAATGACTTGTAGTATGATCATTGTTTCACACAGTTCAGACACAGCAACCTAGAAGTGGATAAAAGCAATATTGCTAAAGGTTGCAATTCAGTCCTCGGAATCGGTGTACCAAAATATGGGGATATGACCAGGATTGGCCCCATGGTATCTTACAAGGCTATATGACTGGTGTAGGCACTGATTCAAGAGCACTTGCCCCGCCAAAGTATGAGTTCCATCATCCTGAATCATCCATCCTCCATCATCCATCATCCTCATCTCAACAATTTCTTTAGACTACTGACCAATCAAGATCTAGTTTTGAATTGGTCTTAAACAACCCATGAAAGGCAGAATTTGGTGGTCAGAGTCTCTGACTTGGTCGATGCACGTCATCCAATCCCAGTTGCATAAATCAATGCTCATTATGTTAGTCACTGAATTTTCTGGTCCAGATTATTTATAGACTGCCACCGTATAACTGAAATATTGCTGAGTGTGGCATTAAACAACCAACCAACCAAGTATTGGTAGCTTTAAAAGTCGATATTGCTTTTCTCTGTTGTCAACCACTTGTTTGCAAGATACAGATACACTCTACAGGCCATTCCCATTGAGCATGAATATTCCTGAATGCAGTGGACTCCATCTCCCATTCAATAACTATTCCATACTTGGAGCCCCCTGATCTCATGAATGGCTTCTTGCTAATAAGACCATTGGGCCCCTATATTTGTCCCTTGCCATGTGAAATTGCAAATCAATTGGAGGGCTGTCTCGAGGACATTGCTGCAGAGTTACTGCCCCTTGCCCTTGCCAAATGCCTAATTTTTACACGTTCACTCCAGACACCATGCACCAGTTGATAATGCAACACAGTGTTTCCAATTATTTCTCATCAGACAAGTGAATGTTTCGTATACAGTAATAGGGGGTGCGACAATTCAGGTCCTAAAAATAATTCTCTTTATCTACAAGAATAAAATGATTGGAGCATCCTGCTTCTAATTACAGCTACACAAAATCACTGTTGGGTAAAAAATGTTTCCGGTTAATCAACAGCTATCGTATGATGGAAAAAATATTTGTTTTCATGGTAGCATTGCTCTGATAGTGCTTGAATATGGCTGAGAAACAACACAAAAACTAAACTCACTCACCCGTCTATTTCATAGTAGTAGTCAGTAGTTCTGTCCTAAACTTGACTACAGATGTGAGACTTTGTGGTTAGAAAATGGTCATGAACTTTGTCTCATCATGGAGAAAGTAAATTCCTACACATTAAAATTTCGATATGCATTTTGGTCAGAGGTTTGATAATGCTGAAAGAGCATTTCCGTTGGAGTAAAAGAAATTTGAATTACCCTGTTGCCTAATGAGAAAAACATTTGTATATGATAATTTGGCAAGGAATGTCTAAAGCGCCCTTTTTGGACAGATCTAATTGAAGGTTTAGGTTTATAAGAAAGAGCTATTTCCGGTGCAGGACCACCTGCTTGTTTCGACGAATTATGCAACAGATCATCTTGACAGACGCCAGACGCAGAAATAGGGAAGTGGAAATCGATAAAGCTCGATCATGGCCCATGTGTTGCCCGAATCAATGAGTAAGATCGTTAGAACTACCATATTCATCATATAAGATGCCCAGGGTGCATGAGAAACATAAAATGATGACTGCTTCCAAACTGGTACATCTGTGTGATATAAACAGCTTGTGGTGCAGATGGGAAGGAGATATATTGCTGAAGGACACTTCTTTATTGTTTTCAAAGAGTGAAGGATTGTTATTGGAACAGGTCCATTATGTGTTGAATACAGTATGTTTTGATAATATGCTTCGTCAAGGTCAGAGGGAACTAGAAATGAATTGGTACAGTCTAGGCAGCAGTTGAAACAACTTCGTAGACCTCTCCCAACTTGCTTAATGAATATCCTGTAAATTTAACAACCAAGCAGTTACATTCCTATTTTAGCTCATTTTGATGGATTAAACTTTTTTTAGCAGTATAGAAGGATGGAAATGAGGAAAAACTTGATATTCAATTGATATATGGGGATATTTTTATCAAAGGTTCCGATTATTGGCCAACATTTTATTTTCTCATGGGTTTGGTAAAATCAAACAATTTCGGCCCGTCAAGGTTGTCCATTTTAATCCTAATCAAGGACAGTTTTTATAGATGAAACGTGAACCCGTCTTCATCAACCTGACCTTGAAGCGTTTACATGACTACCTCTGTGAAGTGGTATAAAACAGCTTTAAAGACAGAACAAGCTTTAGGCTAACAGAAACTTGATCGTGTTTTCTTGGGAGTATTGCTCCAGCTAAAGAAATGCCACTATGATGTGTTGAAAAACATATTGAGCGGGCAAGCCATTCTGCCACATAACTGATAGCATGTTCCATGCAGTAAAGCATCAGTTGAGCTAGATGTGTGGAGCAAGGCTTTTCCTTCTCACTTGTTACGGACTGGAAAGGCAGCAGGGTCTACCCACTGCTCATTATACAATGCTGAAACGGAGGAGGATTTTTTAATCCAGTTGAATGATGTGGCTGAATTATGATTACAGTGTATGGATGTTTCAGTTACCGATGCAGTGAAGTTAATTATGGTTGAAATATTGCTGGAGGGATTTCTGCATTACTGCTTCTGTTCTACCGGATGAACTATATCAGCTATTGCAATATTTTTGGCGATATATAATTACTGGTCCAATTCGTTTATTTTTGCCGCTTGACAAACTCTTATCAGAAAACGGAGGTTTTGCACCAGACTGTTAAACATCGAGAGGAATTTGCCGATGTCAGATCAGCAACGGAAAATCATACATCATAATCTATCAAAAATTGTTCCTGAAAATACAGCTTGACATGCAACTTGCTTAAAATAAAGATGAAAAAAATCGGTTTGACTGAGAATTAATTTCTGTATGGCAAAAACATAAAGGTTATAATAATATTGTCAAATTGTTTAGAAAAACGTTGATCTCAAATTAAATTTACAGAATATGGCGCTTTGTCTATTTTGGTAACAGATTTCAGGGCTGATAATGTTAATTAAGTTTCTTGATGAAGGTATTGTATTAGTCTGTGGAATGCCAGGAATGTAGCACCACTCCTCAGACAATCCACAGTCTCTTCATTGAATGCTACAGTCTCTGCGTCTACTTCCCCCTTGCTACATTATACCCTTCTTCCAGAAAACTGATTCTAGCTTGATGCAACATAGAATTAATGTCTGTTATCCCATATAGAACTAAGAATCCACGGACTCCAGGGACAAGGCTGGGGTAATCACATTTCAGATATTGTCTATTGTGTTGAGTACCAATTATTGGTTCTTCGATAAAGACTGAATTTGTCAGATCCGTCGGTATCTGGCCTACTGCCAGACTTTTGCTGGGAATCATCTGTTTCAAAAAGTATGCCCTCGTAATTGACATGGTGCGCCATCCTGAATTGAATAAGGCTTCAGTGGGATGCCCAGATCACTAGTTTAATACTTCTGGTGGTGTCACGGATGTTCCACTGAAGTTGTTCCTTTGTGGTCTTTGTGAGGGTTCGGTCATTCACCCTGGATTCAGAGTTAAGATCCTGTCATGCATCAAAGTCCTGTTATGATCCAGTCATGCACCAAGGTGATGTTAGCATCCTGTCATGCGCCAAGCTTCTTTACAGATCCTGTTAAGCATCCTGTTGAGCACCATGGTACTGTCAAGATCCAGTGAAGTGCCAAGGATCATTTAGGATCCCGTTATGCAACAAGATTCTGTTAGCATACAGTCATGATGTGCCAAGGTCCGATTGGGATACAGCCATTCACCAGGGCACTGTTATGATCCTGTCATATACCAAGGTACTGTTAGGATCCAGTCATACGCCAAGGTACTGTTAGGAGCCTTGGCGTACACCAAGGTACTGTTAGGATCCGGTCATGCGCCAAGGTTCTTTAAGCATCCTGTTTAGCGCCAAGGTACTTCTAGGTTCTAGTTAACACCAAGGCAGGTTCCAGTGAGGTGCCAAGATTCTTTTTAAATCCTGTTTTGCACTAAGCTCAAATGGTTTGCTAACTGGGCCAGAGTATATTTTTAGGTAATTAGTTTGAAAACTGCAGCTTATTTTCCCTGCTTAGATTAGAATATTTATGGCATAATCGGCTAATTGCCTATACATTATTGGCAATGGCTCTTAATATATAAGTAACTTTAGTTTTAGGGAGCATAGTTCTGTTGAGTAGACTTGGTAAGTCTCTGAAATGAATGTATATCAAATATAGCCTTCATTAAAAAGTCAATTTTCATTTCGAGCATTCATATAATGGCATCTTACTTGTCCATGGGCAACTAGATATGGGCTAACTTCCAATTATGTTTTCAAACTGCAAATAACCTTGGATTCATTTCAAATCTGCACAAAATGTAGCTATTAAATGTTGAAGTGATGATAAAGGAAAGTTACCTTTTCTCGCTATATATCATTTCTTGATAAAAAGTCCAGTAAACATTAACATCAGACACCATGTTGATTTATTCTTTGATAATATCAACATCAGGATTATGCAGTAAAAATCAGGGCAAATGGAATATTAATCAGGACAAGTAACTTTCTAAAAAATATAATTTGAACCCCTTGTATAACAGATTAAGTGGATGCATTAAATATGTGGCTTCTTTTGTTTAACAATGTGAAACAAGTCTACCTAGAACCTGCATGCTTCACTGCAAACACACTGAGAGTAATGAAGCTAGTAAATATTACCATGACAGCATCAGCTATTTAACTTGTTCACGTTTACGTTCTAACGAATATCTAGAATGGTTCTGAGTATGCAACTGTCTTACAGGCAAATTGTCTGTAGCTGCTCTGTGGACGGAATAAGATGCAAAAGAAAAAGAATGCTAATGTTTTCAAAATGATTAAAGCATGAAATTGGCATTCTGGGGTGGCTTTAGACCGCAATGGCTTTCGATAGGGCAGGTCTTCTCTTGTGCCTTTCAGCTTGAAACGGTGGTGTCGTTACAGCAAAGCTCTCATCAGCTCGGCTGAATGAATACTTTCTGCAGGGGGAAATTACATAATTTGTCGACCTATCTGTACATAACAGGCTGTGTCAGAATATCCAGCCAGCGCCAGTGACTGGAATCAGTAATACCCCAGTGTCTCCCCAGTTGTAACAGCAACACCAGCACCAGCACCAGCACCAGCACTCGATGACAGTGATCCGACATCCCCGTGTGTTAGGCTTCTGCCAGCACCCTCTGTTAACTCTTTGCACAAGCAACAGGCTACAGATAACCTGTACTGCTGCCTTTATGGTCTGAAAGTGAATATTACGCTTAAAGCGAGTCTGATCTGAATATGGTGAGGCCCTTAAATATGGAGCCTTTAAATTAGAAGATTGTGTCTTCCTGGGTCGATTTATGAGGATATTTTGAAAAGACACAGATTAACCTTTGAAACTCCACTAAAAAGTGCTTTAGGAATGGTGATCTGGGTCTTTATGTTCAAATCAGTGCTCTCTTTAAAGCCACGAGTTCTTCGCCAGGCACACATTCATGAAAACATTGATTTCCATGTCAGTACTGGTCACGAAAGTTAATGTCATAAGTACTTTTATACCCTAACTATATTAACAAAGTATGAGGTAATAACCAAACCATATCAGTTCGATCAGACAGTTAGGCAAATCATGGTCTGTGCTACATCAACAGCATAGAAGAGAATTGGAAGCATAAAAAGCTTTTTAAATGGCAAACTATACTTCCAAGATGATGATATAAGCTGATACTCCTTAGCATGTGCTGTACTGTGAGATACAAGGGGTTAAAGTGGTGGGCGGACAAGATCCAGGCAGTATGAAATTCTGTCACTCTTGTCTGCAGTTCTCTGAACCAAGTGCCTTGCCAACAACCCACTGAAGAAGCCACAGACCGACTTCGGCGCTTGCTGATAAAACACCTCAAACCCATTCCCTTACTTTCCAACCTACACACCTCACTTTCAAAATGTAACTAATCAAGGTTATTTTAAAACCTACTACAGTTTAATTGGAAATTATTCAAGAAGCACACTTTACAGTGTAACATAAATTGGGAAGTGTTTGTCATGGAAACTTGAAATATAAAGTAGTTTTACTTTGGATGCATATTAAACTAGTCAAGTGTGCAGTTAAACAAGATCTTTTTGTACCATTAAACAAAATTATTTCTAGGTAAATGCTTGTTCAACATCAAGGTATAAATCTTGGAGAATTTTAAACCTAAAAAAGCAGATAATTATTTGCTGACAAGAGAAAGTTCCTTGTTAAAGCCGATTGATATGTGGTTGTTGCCAAAGCGACATTCAAAGTACACGTTAAAGGAAGAGATGCCGCTCTCCCAATCCAGTCTTGGTGTAACAGCAGAAAATCCACAATGCTCTTTTATTGATTTTTGAGAAACTATGAGGGAATGCTAGGAAATGTGAGATGTTTGTGATGAAAACAAAGCAAATATATCACATTATTGTCTCATTAGAGCAGGGGTGATAGGAGGATTTAAAGTTATGGAAAATGACAGTATTTATAAGATGTATTGTAAATGGCTATGCTATGTTAGGCTTATTTTCTCGATGCTAAAGGAAAGGTTGGCATTAACATTTTGGAAAATGATTCAGAAAAGGTTTTCTTTGAATTTGAAATTTATGGTAGTCTTAATTATTTCATGTTTGTTGGTTTTGGGTCCAGTGAAGCACCAGTGCATCTGAAACCTTTAAACATTATGGTTTCAAGTCATTTGCTTCTGAACATTCCAAGCTTGTAACAGTATTTTTCCTGACCATCTCTCAACAAAAAGGATGTGCTTTAGAACAACATGTACTGTATCTAAGCTTGCAGAAGCGCCACTAGGAGGATGACCCTTTCTCATATGCCAGTACTGTCATGGAACTTACTCCAGTATTATATCTATGCCACAAATATGATGGAATATAGTGCCAACAATACATGCATTTCGAACAACCTTGGTGACGATGACCATTTGTCAAGTGCTGACACTGTCTATTAGTTATGCGTCTTAATCATTTGTTAAAATGCTTATTTAATATAGCACCAGTAATACCTGTATGTGGAACCATCTTGATGAGTATGACCATAATTATTTTGCAACAAGTAATGACATGTGAAGCCAACAATTCGTGCATGCTGACAATGACTACTTGTAAGGTGCTGTCACTGTCAGTGAAGATAGCTAGTTGTCTGGTTGATACAATGTCACAAAGCTTGTCGTCTGAGGATATGATTAATGCCTCCTTCATGTCTTTCAAATGTTTGACAAGGTTGTATTGTTGTATTCTGATGAGGGCCTGTGTTTATTCATCTGGCAAGGAGAATGCCCCATTGTACGGTCAATTGGGGGGTCTCGTGGAAAGTCGCAATCAGCTTCTTCATCAACATTCACTACACTACTCGGCTCCCCCATTAAGCTAAGTTGGTGTCCAGAGGATCTGGTGATTGTAATATCCCTTGACCATTCATGTGCTACCAGAATAGCAGGACTCCAGTCAGTATTGTTGAGCTGTGGTGTCATGGTTTCGGAGCAGTTCATTTGAAGGTACTCAGCCTGGCAGTGGTAGAGAAGAGATTCCTTTCAAAACATAAATAAATGCCCAAATTTACTTTAACTTTTTCTTTTGCAATGCCACTGGTGGTGGAATCTTCTGAAGAACAGGGATTGCACAGTTGCTAAGAAGGGCAGCAGGTGGTTACAGAAGCCACAGTTCGAGCTGTTTGTGTTCATTCACGTTTTGCCAGGTGATGTTTGTGCTACACTTGCTGTGATGTCACATACAGGCTGTGTAAGACATAGCTAGCGAAGCTGTTGTTGATAAATGTGCAGGTCTAGGATCCAAAGTCCCCAGGATTATTGCATATACGCAGCATTCTTAAATGTTAGAGAGAGAGGATTTGGTCACGTGCCCTGGACTAAGTTCTGCCACCAATGTTTCCACTTGAGAGATGATCTCTTCCTGCCAGTTGATGGACTTCTGGCTGTTCTCCCAATCATTAGGCATTGTTTGGTCATTATGGCCCAGCTTGATCATTACTCCTTTCACATCCCTCAGTAGTTTTCACCAGTGTCATGCTCGCTTGTTCCTTTCGTGTGGTAACTGGCCTTGGTTCTGTTGTAGTGTCCAGGGTTTGTTCGATACCCTTTTTGTCTGCATCATTCTTCTGTTATGGACATGTTAGTGGCTGCTGGGTAGGGCAAAGAAATCAAGTTTATCCCGCGTCCAAAATATTTCTTCTGAATGTTTTCTTTTTCTGAAACAGATGAATGAATCGGAAGGCCCAAGACATGGGCCATGGACCTTCTGATACAAGCTTGGACACCTTGTCTTCATGACTAAGCAGGTTTCAATCAGCAAACTGACTTTCATGTCACGAGGTCATGATCTGACAGCTCCATACCATGATGAATTGTGACAGGCAGTGGTAGTTAACAAAAAGATCTTATTCCCAAATTGTCTCCAAACTTTCAATGACAAACTAATACTGTTTCACTTTTGAACAGGATACATCACTATGTAATTTTGAAGGACAAGAGCATGCGATTTCTAACCCAGCCTGCACAATGAACTGTGCCTGGGCTTGTATTGGTGCAGAAGAGGTGTGAAGCCACTTATTGTAATGGAGCCATACTACTCACCGAAAGAACCACTGATACCTACTTATAATGAATACTTATAATGAAACACCTAATTATTGCTTGTAATTTGATAATGAAGTACTTGTCTGGCTCTTAATGAGATCATGGCGACTATTACCCACTCTATATTTAATTATCTACAGTGTTGATAGTGGGTAAGAAAATATGACTCGATATCAGGGGTATCATTTCTAAAGCAGTTAGATAATAATATGGTTACAGCAAAATATCATTTATTGCAGGAGACAGTGAGTTTGTTATAGCTCTGTTCTGATAGATAAAGGCGCTTCCATGACTATAACACATGACTGTGTTCATGTTGTACAGTTACGGCTTCACAGAAATTGAATATATTCAGCTTATATTACAAGATCAAATTAAGAATGATAGCCTGAAAGAGACTGTCACTGGGTTGTTGTTGTGAATTGAAGATTTAAGGGTTCCCATATCAAGTACTATGAAAGCATGCCCGAGGGTAATTTGTAACTCTACACTGATAAATAAGTATGATGCAGAATTATCTGACACAACTGAAGAATATATTCCTACATTACAAGAGGGGAATATTGAAAAATGATAAAACGCCTCTGCTCTGACAAGATTAAAGAATATATGTAGCCTGTATTGCATGAGGGTGTGATAATGAAGTTGGCCTCCTCATCACGTATTCCCCAGCCATCTCGAAAGTGTCCTGGTCGCTGTATCAAGATATATGTGGCAGATTGAGAGGCTGTTAGACATTGATCAGTTCCTTGAGAATAATGACCTTTCGAGTAATTAGTTTTCATTGACAAGTAGCTCCACGTTGGTTGTAAACACTGATCTTCTACGTGATGAAACTTCACACCAGAGTTATCTTCCCTGAAAGACTATGCCTCTCCATTTTGATCTATTTTCGGTTTGTTGAATGAAGTGTATGTTACCTGTTTAATATTTCACCTGGTTTGTTCGGGATTGGACTAATCGGGTTGAATGTTTTGTCTTGCGATGTTTTTGATGTTACTAATGTTGTTCCTGTTTCAGCAGAGTTTTTATGTTACTGCAAGTGTACTAGGATGATACAAGATATTCACGTCGTTTGTAACAAACGCTTCGAAAATCTTGACATCTGCAGATTTTATAGAAAAAATGATGGATGAAATGTGTTAGCATTTGAAGAGAAATAGGAAAGCCACGATAAGGATTGGTAAGTCAGGGTTGATGAAAACAAAAGGAAAAAAACGCATGTTGTAAGCATACCAAGAATTTCATGATTGGTAAGTCGGAGATTGAAATGGGTACGAAATTTGGATTGGTAAGTGATTAAATTGTGCAACTAATTGAAATCTTGGTGGGTGTTGTAAGTGCACCCGTTAGGTATGTGTGTGTACATGCAGGATTTGGCTGGTATTACTTAGGTTCTGAGACTAATGGCTTTATTCCTTATTTCTCTTCAGACATCAACCAAACATGATGGCCTAACGGGGCATCCATGTTGCCTAAACATACGAAAGATTGCTCAAACTTAACACAGTCACATAGGTTTGTATGTGTGGTAAGCGTGGGTGTACTCTAGCTGGGACAAAATGATTGGTTTAAACATTCTGTTTCAAAATTATACAGCCGGGTCAGATCTTGTCCAGTCGCAATGAAATCTTCTTTAGAATGACTTAAAATGTGGATGAGTAAATCTTCTTTGGATGGATAGATTTGTGTGTGCTATGATAAGTATAACTGACTTATTTCATTCAAACAGCACTCATAAAATAGCACTGGATATTCAATTGGTATTCTTAACAAGAAAACTTTTTTTTTTTTTTTTTTTTTTTAGTTTTTGTGAAGCCAATCATATTTTTAAGGGGTAATGAACTCACGGGTGGGTAGTAAGTGGGAATGCATACAATATTTTACTCAAAAACTGTCACATTTTATCCTGAAATGTTAAGGGAGGGAATCTGTTTTTGTAATGCAATTTATGTGACATTTTCCATGTGGTCAGGTAAGAAAGGGTTTAATTTCGGGTAAGTTATTCGGGTAAGTAAAACACGCCCCGGAGGACTGCAAGATAGATGGCGTCGTTTCCATGGCGACCATGTATTCCGCCTTTGCAAGTCTGTCCAGATTTAGGAAGGGACCATCCGTTGTGAGCTGGGTAGGTAGGGTGGAGTAAGTGTTCTAATATTTTCAATCTTTCGTGTGACTAGGGCTCTTTACACTTCAGGTTATAAGTTTTCCAAATTTCTAAATTTTGTATGCAGGTAGGTATGAATGACACTTTGTGTTAGTTAACTGAGGTAAGCTTGTTTTCAGATAACAGTGGAATGTGATGACCTGTGTCAAGTTTCAAAATGCCACACTTATCCACACTAGACTACATTTTGATGTTCTGATACCTTCAGAAATATTTCCAGTGCTTAAGATGGAATGATTAAACTCTCAACCTTTTTAACCTGATTCTTGGATAATACATTTATACCATTCTACCTTCCTGTCCTTAGTGGTAAGCAAGGATCGGAATAGGAGTTTGTTATGAATGTTGGACTCTGAAAAATGGATAAGTGTGGATAAGTGTTTTATACAGTGACATTGTTTTTCAGAAATACAGGTGAGACAAGGTGAACCCATAGAGATCTGCACTCTCGTTGCTAAGCAACAACCGTTCCTAACCGTGACATTTTTCAGGAAACTCTTTTGGCCCAGAGAGAATTTTGAAAATGCAAAGACATCCTTGTGATTTTATTGCCTCTTTGATCACTTTTTTGAAAACAGCTGAAATGGAGGTAAATCTCGTTTGTAGTTACAAGGTATGTTTCCCTTTGAAAAGAAATCATTGCACAATCAATTGTCATAGAGATTGTTATTAAAGAACTGGTAAGTATGACACGAGTGAGTGTAGATTTCTGTAGAATCTGCTTCCTTTCCTGAAAAACTTGACACTATTTGTATTTTCATTTGTTATCTGTGTTATATTTTTAGCTGCTTATAAGCATGCCGACGGTAAGAAGATTGATGGGCGTCGTGTACTTGTGGACGTTGAGCGAGGCCGGACTGTTAAAGGATGGCGACCCAGGCGACTAGGTGGGTAGTGTTCATTGAGAGAGGGTGGTGATTTTCTAGCTGCATCAACACCTGTAGTATTCTAATACTTTTGGTTTTGAGACCCATCTGGGTTTTGAACCCATGCTCTCAGAGTGAGGCAGGCATCTTCAAGTTACTCCATGTACCTATCCTGACATCAGATCTACATGTGCCGTTGTGGACATTTTCCATCCTAGAATCGGAATGGGGTGCTGCAGGGATTGGAAAAGGCAGGTGCCATGGGCCCGTTAAAATTTTGAGTTTGAAACAAGGGCAGTGGCCCATTCAAAATTCAGGAAATGACTAATAATCCTGAAAAAGGCCCATTGTCAAAGTTCTCTTTCCCAATCACTGTGCTGGAAACCTGTACTGGCATGGAACATTCAGCTGTTCTGGCATGTGGGTTACAAACAGGGAATGACCAATGCAATGACCAAAGTCCCTAAGTTGGACTTATGTTTTAGCCTATTTTATTTCATTTATTAAAAATGTCATTCAATATAGTGTCCATAAATTTCCATGAAATCAATCGAGTTCTCTAGATGGAACCAAGAGGCTTCACAGATTTCTTATATCCATGGCGTAAAATGAAGGTTTTGTATGATGTTGGAAACATCAGATCTTACTTGACTGTTACTTCGATATTATAAGTGCTCATATGTTTCTTATAATGTAAGCTGTGAGCATTTGACTTCTTTTAATGTTTCCCCAAACGGATGTGACATTTTCAGACCATCAGTGCATTTCACTTTCTGATGATGTAAGCTAGAGGCATTCTGCTACATACTCCAGTATATATATTTAGATTACAGGTGTGGGGCATTTGTCAATGTCTGTTTCTGTTTCTAGATATTATGTAAACACCCTTCTGGTTATTTGGTCAGTATTTTTTATATGATATTTTTCTGCTATGAATCATTTAGAACCAGTTTCTCCATTTTGGCATTATTTCAGCACAGTAAGATAACTTTACACAATATTTTTCTCAGATGTTTTATGTATATTTTTCTGAAAATAATTTCCTTACGCCTATAATTTTTTAATCTGTCAAAGCTATAATAGTAATAGGTGAAAAAATCAGGTGTTCCTAAACTTCAGTTTAGCAGTTTATGAATGTACAAGAGTGAACAATTAAACAGCAAAGAGCAATGTACAGTTTATATTAGGAGTACCTCTTTAATGCTTGACGATCTCCTCAATGAGGCAGATCATATCATTTGAAGGAGCAAACATTTATTCAGTTATTCAAGTTGAACACACAACATAGACCTGATAATCAAAGAAAGAAATTTGTCCAACAGAACCTAATAAGATTGTGGCAAACAGGATGATGATGATGATGATGATGATGGGAACCATATTGTGGACAACAGACTTTAATGCTTGACGAGCTTATTCTTCAGCCAGAATAACAGGAAGTGTATCTGTGAGTGAACATTCTCCACAGAGTTCAAGTAGTAATTACTGTTAGGCCTCCTACCTGTAGGTTTTTGTAAGGGCTTTTTCCGAGGTGTATTCCACAAGACCCGTCCTTCTCAAAACGAAGTACATTCATGATGAACAGTCTATCAACTGGATATATATCCGGGATCTCTTACGTCAGTCAGAACCCTGACAGGATCAGATCTTCAATCAAAGGGCAACAATGACTGCACTAACACATTTTACAGTTTCTAATCTGGCCAATTTTAAAAAAGACAAATTAGGTAGATTTGTTAGTTTGTGATCATTATGAGTAGAAAGTACTGTATACAAATTTCTGAAATCTTAATTGATTTCACAAAGGAAAGCTTTCCATTACCCAGAGAAACCAAATGACTTCTGTTCTGTGTGCTGAAGCAAGAATTCCGTCCCATAAACAACTGGTGCCAAGCACCATCTGACGCAGGTTCATGTGAATCTGCCATTAATCTGCAGTCACTTGTACGGGAACCAAAGTGCATGTGTGTCAGCTGTTTAATTGGTTGATGACAATGCCGAGAATCAGTATCTTTGTCTGTGCCTGTCTTGCCCGCATGACCATTGTCCAAACTGATTATTGATAAGTACTATTTGAGTTGATGAGATGGGGACATGCACGACATGGTGTCAGCTCTAATTGTTGACAGTGGTTAATTGTTGATGTGAAGGATCAATAGGGTTTATATTTACACTGCCATTGTTACAATGTACGGGGCAGGGAATGCTGGTTTCTTTACACACAATTAACCCGATGTGTGGGATAAAGGTGTCACTCTAGACATTGCAGTGTAAATATAAGTTCCAGTACAGCCATATCACCCTGATCTAGACCTGTACAAGGCCTCAACTCTCTGATCTAGAATTTCATAAGTCTTTGAAGCCACATGACACTGACTGAATTGCACAAGACTCAATTCTGGACTGACTGGACTTGCAGAAGTCTCTGAGATCACATCACCCTTATCTAGATTTACGCAAGTCTTTAAGGCCATAACGCCATGATCTACACTTACTACAAGTCTCAAAGACGATATTTGTTGTTAAATCATAGTCTGAAGAATATATATGCTTTGAATGACTCTGTGTATTTGATTTTCATGTAGCACAGCCATTGAGCAGGTTAAGCCAGCCCTACCAGTGGATTTGAGACATATTGTTTTCCAAGATGAAAATATGAATCTGTTAGTCCATGGATTTGAAATGTGACATTGACAGCTGATAACAGGTGTCGAAAAGCTTTCTTTTCGCTGTTATGTTCCATTTCTTAAACTGTAGTGATATTTCAGCTTAGTCTCATTTGTGGGATATAAAAGGCAAACACAAGTACATGATTGTTTCATTGGTTTTCAGGAGGTGGACTTGGAGGAACCCGCAAAGGTGGGCCAGACGAGAACACGCGGTTCTCTGGACGTGATGAGTACGCACGTGAGAGGTGAGAGCTCTTTGTTGTCACACATAGCTTAGTTGTCTTGGCTGTTCAGCATGTACGTACTAATTAATGGATGATTAACTGATTGATAAGATGAGGTGGACCACTAAGTCTTGTCACAGCACCCATAGAAAAGTAAAATAATATGACCTTCGGAGAGGTCTGTTGTATAAAACTGAGCATGAAAGCTTTTGCTGAGTAAGCATATTTGAAATACATTGAACGCCAAAATATCACTTTACATTGTAAGATGATGCATGAAACTTCAGTATCCAGTTGTGTGTTTGAAAGTTAGGGTAAAACTAAAGAACAGCTGAAAAAATAGATATTTTGGGGGTCTCTTGATAGAGTAATTACAGCAATACCTCACAGACCCTATGATCTCCATTTGTTAGAAACACTGTTATTATGTTCAATATGGAAGAAGTGAATGAATGCAAACAATATTTCAGGTGTCATAGCGTCATAAAGAACTTATCTGCATAAAATGTTGCACACACAAATGTAGGCAATGAGTGAAGCACCTGCCCATATGTCAGCAGTGTGTAGACTTTTATATGGGAATGTTCATACACTTGATTAGTTGAATCAAACTCACAAAGAACACAGTGAAAGTTTCTGATCCTGAACATGGACTTAGACTGGATCAGTTACAGGGCCTTTATAACATATCAGGGTCTTGATTCTTTTTCAAGCGTACATGTAACAAATTGGTGATCATTGAGATCAGCCAGGGCTAACAGATGCTGTGTTTCAAAATGTGTCCCATTGTGGCAGTATTTATCGTCAGTGTCTCCTTATCAGTTGCTAACTACTTACTGTGTCACCGACCTCCGCCTCCGCTTCCAGCTCAGAGTCCTGCTCCTCGTCAACTGTTTCCATAATCATGTATAGACTAATCTTTATTTATATCACAGTTTCCGTGGGGATGAGAGAGGTGTTGGTGGAGGAGGCCGTGAACGTTCCCGTAGCAGGGAGAGAGAACGTCGCAGCCGTGAGCGAGACCGTGAACGTCCCAGACGCCGGAGTAGGAGCCGAGAGAAGCGTCGTTCTCGCAGTCGTGAGAGAAGGAGAAGCCGGGACAGAGATGCACCTGAAGGTACAAGAATTGAATATTTAAGAATACACAATACATGATCTTTACAATATTATTGTATTTTAGATACTGGCTGTTGTCTTGTAGCTGCAGTATTACCAAATACTGTGTTGAACATATCAGATTGTTGCGTATCATCACATCAGTGATACTGGAGTGGTAACTTAGTGGTTAAAGCATTTGCTCATCACGCCAAAAACCTTCCCCACCAGGAATGTGTGAAGCCTGTTTCTAGTGTCAACCACCCTGATATTGCTGAAATATTGCTAAGAGCGTTGTAAAACAAAACTTCCTCACTCACTCACTTGCATACATCAGTATTTTGTCAATGAAACACATTCAGTATTGTTTTGATATATAATAGAGCAGGGAGAAAAGAATGCTTTTTGGTGAAAGGATGAACATAACCTAATCCTGTTTGTTTGTTTCAGAAGAGGAAATGGGACGTTCCAAGGACAGAAAACGTTCGCGACGCAGTCGGTCCCGTGATCGTAAAAGGAGCAGGTCCCGTGACAGGAAGCGCAGTCGCCGTAGTCGCAGCAAGGAACGGCGCAGGCGACGAGAAGGTGGTGATGATGGTTTTGATGAAGTCGTCGTCAAAACTGAGAAGGGTGATGACTATGGCTATGGTGGCATCAACGGGAGCGGAAATGTTCCTCAAGAACCAGAACCACCAGCACCAGAAGAGTCTGCACCACCACCAGACAATAATGGAAGTTATCCCGGCATGGAAATGCAAAACGAGGCAGAACCACCACAGGAAGAAGATGGATACGGAGAATGAAGACCTTCCTGATTTTCCAGTTTTCCTTTGTGAGACTTTCAGAACAGTTTAGACATTCTGCACATGCATTTGAGTCGGTGTTCTACTGAGCTAGATCACGTGTGTGTTGTAAGCTCTGCTAGCACTTTACCACACTCAGAATTGACACTTCATACCCTGGTACATTTACCACTGAGAATTTGTCTCAATATTCACACAATGTCAAGTATTGCAGTGACTTAATTTTGCTCATTTCATGCTGTAGTGTATATATAGGGTAAATATTGTTATCACATCCTCCATCATCAGTCTTGCCAACATGATTTTGCAGGGTTTTTTTAAATTGGAGTATCTAAATCGACGATTTTTGCAATTTCCAAGTCTCTGCATCCTTGATTTCATTTGATCATAATGCTAGTCGATTGTTCACAGATTTGTTTTAAGGACAGTTCACAGTGTTTTATGTGCAGCAATTACCTTTTTATATTTGTATTGAAATGCCAAGTTCTGTAAACGGCATCATTGGATTGGACAAAATTTTCCCGAACTGTTTGAAATCCTTCCAAGAAAGAGTTTCCTCTATCACTAAACTGTTTCCGAGATCCAAGATGCTGTGCATCTGCAGTCCACCAGCTAATCATCTCAGTCAGTTATGAATTCATTCGATCATCTTTGTTCAGATGAAAGGCATTTTGTTACCATTATTTTAAATTGTCATCAAGTTCATTTGCAAATTTTTAATGTGTTACACTTTTGTGTCTTAGTAAATGCTGTGTAGATGAACAAATCAGATTGTTGTTATTGTAAATGTAATTCATTTGAACAACCAAAGTTTTGAAGAATGTCCAGAATTTAGATGCCTTTGTGACATTCATCAGTAACCATTGATTCTGGTAGCATCTCAAGATAAGCACCATTAAGTCAAAAATCATCAGCTAAATAGGAAAAGCCTGGATGAAAATGATGGATTTTATCATTCATTACTCATCCACTTGATGAACATTAGGGATTTGCGGTACCTATTCAATTTTGAAATTTCATATCTAGAGCAATTGGTGTTCTTGTAGAGTAGCCATGATTGGAAAGCAAGGATAAAGTTTTCATGTGTCCTGATTTTCTTCCAGCTCGGTATTGTGGCATGAGCACCTAATGGTAGTTGTGGTCCTCCTACACAGCTGTAATGTTTGTCTACTGTAATAAAATGAACTAAATGAGAAGTTTGTTTGTGTTGTGTTGAA
This sequence comes from Haliotis asinina, assembly GCF_037392515.1. Lineage (NCBI taxonomy): Eukaryota > Metazoa > Mollusca > Gastropoda > Lepetellida > Haliotidae > Haliotis > Haliotis asinina. Next base: position 22,241,853 of record NC_090293.1, on the reverse strand, counting down.
AAGAGTGGCAGATATGCTAGTGTCAGATATGACCTGAACAACATTGAGCTGCCGTTGTTGGATTGAAAATGCCTGAGGTTTATGATGTAACCATCCAGTGGACAGTTATTACTGGTTTATTGTGAACCTTGCAGCTTTGAGATGCCCTAATGCTGATTTGGAAGGACCTGGTGAATGGTGAAAATGTGTGATGATAGGTGCCACGCCACGCCTCGCCATGCCATCACACGTTGCACACCACCACTCTACACCATGCCAGTCCATGCCAGTCCATGCCATTCGGTGCAAATGGGCAATTTGGCTTACTGTTCTGTTTACAGATTGGTTACAATTAACAAGTTTTAGAGTAGTGAAGAGACTTCACAACTTTCTACCATCCAGACTGTGTAGCTGCTTCCACAGTCAGACTAACAGTGGGTTAGCTTTACTCCACTCTCTGCAATATTCCAGGTATATGGCAGCCAGAGTGACTGGGTACTGTTAAAGCTGTCAAAACCGGTAGCTGTCCAATCTGGCAAGTAAGTCATCACAACACAACTCAGTCCGGTCTGTGGCTTGTACATTTATCATCATTATAAAGCTCTGCAATCCTGCAGTTGTCAGTTCTGCATCTCAAGGCTGTCTAAACCAGAATAGATAGATATTAATGTGGTTCAAACAGCATCCTGCTGAAGGAGGCAGTGAGACACTGGTGATCTAGTTGTTGGTTTGCTATGCGGAGAGTCTCCTGAGCAAACCAGAAACCTGCAAATGTGGGTTGGGATCATGGTCTAAGCTACTTATGATTCCAGGTTTGTAAGCACCATATGGATGGATCGCCTGACATTGGGTACTGGAATAGTATTTCGAATGGTCTTGTCCTCATAATTCATCTGGCATATTAGTACTCACATGTCAGTCTGACATCTTTTAATATTACTGATCAAGCTGGAGGCATAACCATAGTTGCTGATAACACCTGCCACAGTATTGTAATGCAGTTTTCTTATTGCTGGTGACACAAGCCACATGACAGTTGACACATTGCTGGTGACGGACGCCACACCACAGTTTACATATTGCTGATATCACTTGACAAGACACTAGCAACACTACAGTTTAAATATTGCCGATAACCTTTGACAAGACTACAGTTTAACACTATGGTGGTGACACCAGCAATACAACAGGTTAAATATCACGGGTGCAGAAAATGGACCCGTGAAGAATAGGTCTTCAGCAACCCATGCTTGCCACCAAAGGCAATTGTGGTTGTAAGAGGCGATTAAACGGGATCGAGTTAACAGGCTCGCTGACTTGGTTGACATATCATCCGTTCCCAGTTGCACTGATCGATGCTCATGCTGTTTATCACTGGATTGTCTGGTCTAGACTCTATTATTTACAGCCCGCCATCATATAGCTGAAATATTGCTGAATGGGTAGTAACACTAAACTCACTCACTTACTCACTGACTAATGAAAATGAATGATCATGCATGTTCAGATACCTCCTGAATGAATGAATTTGCAGTTAATAAGCAATGGTATTTTGGTTGTACAACCATTCATGTCCAGTTTGTGTTTTTTTTCTACAGATGGTCACATTGGCGTTATGCTGTAGCTATCCATGTCCTCCAGTGTTATTCCACTGGGAATCCTTTCCTTGAACCTGCAGCGGTTGTGTTGATGTGCTAGTGTCTGGTCACTGAACACCACGTCGCCAGTGTCAACACAGTAGACAAGGCAATTCATCCCGTTAATAAGGAACAAGACGAGGAAGCGCTGCCTACCCTGAAGCTGGTCTGGCTCACATTGATCGTCTAACGCCAAATAAAGTATATATGGTACATCATCACATCAGAAGTAGGCCACATCGGCCTACTTTTTTAAGAACGGTGATAAGGTTAATCTACAATTAGGTGTTAAGCGAGTAATCTTTTTTTGTGCAAATATGTCGAACGCTCGTGTCAGCATGAGTAACTGAATGCTCCCTAACTGTCATTTTAGTTCTTAACTATAACAGAAGGAGAGAGTCTTGGCTTAGGGTCCTTGTCAAGTTTCTTTTATGCCATTACCCACCCACTTTGTGTGATGACTCATAGTTAACGGAGTATGGCAAGTATTTTTCGAAATATTAGTAGTGATGTTGCAACCTGTATGAATGAATATCAACAATGCCAAGCAAAATGGCTGCGGTCAAGATGATTTGCAAATGATCGCTGTTCTCATACAGAGTAGTGCAAGTTATCGCCGAGGAGCTAGACTTGGAAGTTTAACAGTGTAAATGTCTATATGCACGAACAGGATTAGTTTGAGAGTTCTCGAGATATGTGTTTACAAAATCGCTTGGGATATTGAACGGGGGCTGAATTACATCGTAGAGATCTGCAGCCGGAAACAGATATTTCGCCTCACCGGATATACATGCTATTTGCGACGCACCCTCGTCAGGAGAAACAGACAGAATTCCACATCATAACAGTGTAATTATTGATGGTCAGAGTGCAGGATATACCAGGTCAACGTGTACTACAGTTTGAAAGCAGAAACCAAGGTCATTACAGTTCTTTTAAGAAAGAACGGTTGGGTAACGTTAACCTGATGGTTAAAGCCTCCTCTTGCGACGCTGAAGACCCGGGTTCGATTCTCCACATGGGTACAATGTGTGAACCTCATCCCGCACAAGGAATATTGCTGTGACCTCACCCACTCACTCATTCACGGGAGGGAAGGGAAGGGGGAACTTGTGGAGGAGTAAGAGGGGCAAGGGAAGGACAGGGGAAGAGGTACCATAGTGAAAACTTAAAATGAGGGGTTTTTTATAGACCCAAACAGGGCACTCTATTCATGAGACCAATCTTGATGATGATTTCAATTGAGTTGCATTAACAAGTGTGCCATGCTAAGAATAACCCATATTGCTCGCCAAGAACTGAAACGTCGGTTTTAAACCCACCTGCAACTAATTCTGAAATCTGAAAATCTGGGTTAGAATTAGTCTTCAGGACCTCATGTTTGTCGGCAGCAACATATTCCAGCTATATGGCATCTGTCCGTAAACAGTCGACCAGATATTCAGTGGTCAACAGCATGAGCATCGATCTACGCAATTGAGGATACGATGATATGTGTCAACCAAGTCAACGAGCCTGACCGATCAGGTCACCGATCCCGTTAATCTCCTCTTGCGATAAACAGTCATTCTAGCATAATTGATCAAATGGTGGTTACACATACACCAACAACAAAATATTTATTTATTTATTTATTTATTTATTTATTTATTTATTTATTTATTTATTTATTTATTTATTTATTTATTTATTTATTTATTTATTTATTTATTTACTTACTTATTTATTAAACAAACATCCATCCTATTACAAACAAACAATTCACCCACAAGATATTTTTGGCTTCGAGATATGCCACCTCCAAATGCACCATCTTAATCGTCTCTTACGGAAATGAGAATTATTATGTACTTTAGATTTTATCTCTTCCTATCATGATAAGCCAGTCATTTTTTTTTCAAATTAAAGAGGAATATGTATTCTGTTGAAGCAGAATAATCTTTGTTTACCTCGAGCCTTTATAACCCGTGAAGGTCCCGGGGTAGATTAGGCCTTCAGCAACCCTTGCTTGCCATAAAAGGTGACTGTGATTGTCGTAAGAGGCGACTAACGGGTTGATAAAGCAACACATGCGATACTTAGCAACACTGGAGGTTAAAATAGAAATTGAACGTGATACATATATCAAAATTGTCCGTTTCATCAAAAGGTAAACGTAAAAGTCCATCACGTGTCCACAGGAAACGTGAAGCATGTGAAGAACTCTGTGAAGTAATGTTCACTTTGCCGTGCATATACTACAAACAAAAAGTATGGGAACACCCTAAAATTTAATAATCATACATAAACGTACATTTGATAATCTCATTAATACTAAAGATAAATACACCTTTTGTTAATGAGCACCTTCAACGACATGCTGCAACATATAGTGAAGTACATGGTTCAATACTCATTGAGTTTGAGTGGAATGAAACATTGTCAAAAAACAAGTGTGCTGCAACAAGCCAGCACCATGTTTGATTCAAACTCCGAAACACAACAGCCAAGTCCATGTGAGAAGACTGACTTCCCATGCAGCATGTATCAGAGTTTCCTGTAAAAGAAGCTACAGACAATATTGAAGCCTCACAACTTCTTCTTCACGCCATAGCTCAGACAGTTAAACGCCCACGACAGAGTAGAGCCCTGGTAGAGTACAGGACAGACCTCGCTCTGGAAGACCCAGAAAAACACCGATTACCGATAGGTTTTGCTCCAAGTCCCTAGGAACCGATTTACAACTGCCAGTGCCCAGTTGTCACAAGCTGCGAGGGAAGTCAGTCCTCTCACATGGACTCAGTGAATATTTAATGAGTTACTTCACTGCATGTTCCAAAATGTTTAAAGTGTCCATTAAACACACAGAAAGTTGCATGTACCTTAGAGTTTATATGACGTCATCGCGTTTAAGTTTCTACATACTGTTTGTTTGTAGTGTAGAATACAGAAATAATACGTTATGGAGTTTAAGACATATAATTACAAAACCTGTCATCTTATGCGCGTTCACGTTACATATTTGAAGCCTTCTTTCATTAATTATGTATTGAGTGTTTTCAGTTTTTGTTAGGGGATTGCTTACAGGAAGAAATACACATTATTGGGGTTAGGTCCTTAAATGCGACATTCACAAAATCTAGTTATATTGCCATGCTAAACATATATGATTTGTTATGTTGACATTAACGCTAACAATATAATTATATTCAGTGACTATTTCTTAACCCTTCTGAATGACAAATGCAGTTATTTCTGGTTGTATGTTGACGTCACGGGTGATAATTGAAACGTTACGTAGGTTAGACGAGTTTGGGCGACTTGAAAACATCTAGAAAATTTTGAGTATGGATTTGATACACTGCGGTGGGACTTTTTCAAGAAATAACATGAATGTTTGACAATTCCAACAACAGCATTGCACCATACCTTATTTAACTATCGACCATTACTGGCGACATTGCATTTTTAGTGTCCTGAACTTACTACTTCTATTTTCAGGCACTGATAATAAACAGTACCGAAACAGTTTGTTTTTGTTTTCTAGTCAGCCTTCCCTAAACGAAAGTTAAAGTCCCCCAAATGCAGTTTCATGTCTATTGCCGTGAGTATGTTGGCGACATGAATTGGCACCATTTTGGTGGCATAACTGTAAGGCCCCATATAGCTGGAATATTGCTGAGTGCTGCGTAAAACTAAACTCACTCTTACAACAAGCATGGGTTCCTGAAGAGCATTTGTAACGATCTTCATAGATCAACATAGAATCCTTGGTTAGTGTCCTTGCTTCAACAGAGAAACCTGGCTTGTTTTTCCTTGCATCAGTATGAGAGGCTGAGTAGGTTGTTTTGCTGCAAGATGGGGATCTGAATCGCATCAACAGGTTTGTTTTGATTGCTTTTTTAACAATCATTGTGTTTTGTTCCCTGTTATCCTACATATAAATTTTCCGTGATCAAGCGAAGGGTAGGGCTAAGGCTTTCTTGCACGTCCTCGTCGAACCTGCTTCACCAGGGCCGTAAACATTTTTCCTTAATTTGAAGAAGTCTGTGTTAAATAGCCTTGGAAGCCACGCGGTAACCTTGACAAGGCGGCAGAAAGTATGTCACTCCCCGGCTAGAAAAAGATGCTAAACATCGTCTCGCAATGTATTTTTAAGAGTCTTGTCGCCGTTTTCATGTTTTACGTACAATTAGGGTGACTGGAGTGGAGAAGACGTGAGGTTTCCTTTATATTTCTGTCGTCTACCCGAAACACTCCGACAGACGCTGCACTCAACGTAACAAACCAACGTCTGTAGTCATAATGGACACTGAATTAGGGAAACACTAACACGGCCCCGTTTCATAAAACCTGTCTTAGCGCTAGGGCGACCATGTCGAGACTTAAACTAAACAATCATTGCTTTAAGATCATTTTAAATAGTCACTTCGCAGTGTTGTTGTCTCGCACTGTTTCTCAGTTCGTTCATCAAGATCATGGTTCGAATCCAGTACAAAGGTGCACCGGTTGATGTCCTTCGTTGTGGTATTGGTACAATATTTCTATAAATGGTGTAAAGCGATAGTCACGACATTTTGAATACATGTTGCCGTATTTTGATCACCGAGAGCGTTAAACTTATATGCTACGACATGTCTTGACCTTGTTTAAGCAACATATAGGGATCGGCGCTAGGCTCGGGATGTACCAGAAGCGGAATTGTAAGGTTCAACCAACTTTAAAAAAATACTTGTGGTGTTGATACCAGGCTGTCATCATATCCCGAAAAAATTATTTGACTGCCATCCGAGATTCGAACTCACGCTACAGTCCGTTGTTAATTTACAACGAATAATTTCATTAAATCCATAACCAATGTTTTTAATCATTTATACGTCTCCGAATTTGATCAGGTTCATAACCAAATAGATCATTTTAAATCATCTACACATCAGTGTCATTTTACCGCATCAGGGCCCTATTGCACAAAGCGATCTTAGCGCCACAATGATTGCAACTCCTATTCTCCAACATAGGCTTAAGATAGTCGTAGCGCTAAAATCGCTTTGTGCAAGTGGACCCTAGACGCGTACAAGAGACATGGGCATTTCGAATGTATTGTCATCAGTGGTAATCATCGCTAGCTTATATAAATGACACTCTTGGTTCTCCACGGGTGATCGATATATTGCCTTGCTGTCATAATCAATAGCATTGTGGATATATTCGATATGTCATTACAACACCCCTTCACGGTAACCCTGTTCTTCCTTTATGCGTGCAGCCTCAGCAGCACATACACACATCGTGGCAACTATTTGCGACGCCTCTTCAAGATTATTGATCCCATTTAGTCAAATATCATCCAGGTTGTGATTGATAAAATAAATGAGTGTTTTATACCTTTACCATAGTCATCACAATAGCACACAATACGATGCTAGCTGAATTCCTGCGTTTTTATATAACGGTTCAAGAATTGTCACCGTGAATACGTATGACGTTAGAGGAACCTCGCTATTAAATGTCTAGACAACCTCTTCCGTTATAATCTGACCTACGGAAATGTTTGACTGGAACAACATCTGATACAAATCTGTTGGACTTCTAATGGTGAAGATCCCCGAAGATCCGGCTTGGAACTGGTCTTCACTGCCCATGTTGAGAGAGTCAAACCCGGGCCTTCGGCGTGACGAGCGAATGCTTTAACCATTATATTGGGCTACCTCACGACCCTCGTGGCGATCACGGTAAGATCTGGTCTTTGGTAACCCATGCTTGTCCTAAGGGATCGGGTGCATCGGTAATGAGTCTCTTCAGCTGGTTCTTGAAAGTCTCGGTTTCATATTTTGACGAGACTACGGTATCATGGCTGAAATCTTCATAAGATTAATCCACTAGATGTAATCGTGCTTGCAAAAACTGTCACTCCAACAAACATTAAACTACAGTCATTTCAAGAGCAGTTCGAGATGAAATTAAGAAAAACCTCTCAACATCAACCAGTTTTGATTATAGGTCGTGCAAAATGATTTAAGTAAGCCTGACTTCAGTATCTATATATCATTTCTTTCTACTCTAAACCAACAGGATACCATATACTGAGCTGCTCCCACGCCTAAAGATCTTTAGCGGCTATTTACGGAATACAAACATACGTATGACGCACACTGCAAGACTCCAGCTCAAATTATGGTCTAAATGTCTTTTAGCTGATATATATAGCAGCATTATATTTGATACCTCTGCGAAGGGCCCGCTGAAAACAAGATTTTATTTCGCTGTATCACTTTGGCCTAGCTCTGCAGCCGTGAAACTTTGGAGAGTCAAATGTCTTAAACCCTTGGAGAGAATAAGATGGCAGCTTCGGATTGAACTGCTGTTTCTCAAGCGTGTATAAATAAATGGGCAGAATCAATAGTGTCCTCAAATATTATCCGATAGTATCGAAGATTACGGCTTTCATGCACGTGTTCCTGGAAGTTCTAGAATTTTGGTCTGAAGGATGCTGAGTCGCTCAATATTGCTGAGTCAGCAGATGCATGGCACTGGAAAAGGCGCGAAGGGAATTATGTCAGCATGAGAGAAGATAATTGAAATGAATCAAGTTCTTGCTGAAGGTAATTTTTTTATCAAAGAAACATGGGAGGCGTTTGGATGCCAATAGAAGCAATGTTGGGGCTACCAAAATAGTGTGTGATTGAATCAAGAATTTCATGGGGGTTTGCGTGTGTATGTGTGTGCGTAGGCGTTCCTTGGTGCACTTCCTTACTGCTCCTGTTGTCAAGCAGTTCGTCATATATGCTGACATATTTTGATGTTTTGTCACAGAGACATTGGGATTCTTTCGAAGTGTAACCGGTGCAACTAGGGTTGTAACTGCATACATCATCAAAAGTGATCATCATCACCGCCATTATATCGTCATTACCATGACTACTATCACTGTCATCAACAAAACCATCAACAACATCATCATCATTATCACCACCACCATCCATAGACAAAAAGCTTCCACCAACACAAGTGCCGCCAAATCCAATCACAATCACAGTCTCCACCACCAATATAACCCCAAGTATCGAAACGGTTCCCAACAGACATATGTTTTACCCCAACCACTATCCCCACCGCAACCGCACCATCACCGCCACCAACGACAACAACGTCACCGAACAGATCCAGCACCGCTGCCTACCTAATAACTATTCTATCCGCTTTAGTCGGTATTTGTCCGACAGCGCAATCAAGAACCGTCGACTCCGTCAATAGCCATTCACTTCGCACCGTCAATAGACGTTCGACACGACGCCGTCAATAGGCGTTCAATACGACGCCGGCGACAGTGATTCGGGCACAAAGGAGAGCGCGATACCTCGAAAAGGTCCATCTGTAGAGGCGGATAGAAACATTGACAGAGACGCCAGGTGACCGCTGGGTTCGCTAATTGATTTTGGTCATGTTCTTCCATATATAGCAGCCATGGTTTAATTATATTTACCTGTGTAACCTTGTCGGAGCTTTTGAATGGTATGAATGGCCGGTGGAACCAGTCGGTTTTATATCAAGCTTCCCTTTGGGGGCCATAGACAAATTAGCCCCATCGACTTTTGATTAAGCGAGTCCAGGGCTTGTATAGATATGCACATGCCGAGGCCTTACATATCGTGTTCATGCAGAACAACAAAATGTTGGGAATGTGAAAAACAGTTTCATCACATACTGATGTAATTAATAATTCCAGACAACTTTCTCTGTGTGATATAGACACTTGTGTCTCTATGTCAAACACAAGAAGTGCCCCTTTATTTAAAAAAAAGTGTCTCCACGTCACATGGAGAAAGTGTCTCTGTATAACATGGAGAAAGTACCTTTACGTTTCACACAGAGAAAGTGTTTCAATATCACACAAAGAAAGTGTTTATATCACGCAGAGAAAGTGTCTACATTGCACAAAGAATGTGCTTTATACCACTCAGGGAAAGTGCCATGATATCACACATACGAAGTACCTCTATATCACACAGAGAAAGTGTAACAGTTTTATATCACACAGAGAAAGTGCTTCCATATCACACAGAGACAGTGTTTACATCGCACAAAGAATGTGCTTTATATCACACAGAGAACGTGCCATGATATCATACATATGAAGCAAGATATCACACAAAGAAAGAGTTTCATATCACACTGAGAAAGTGTTATATATCACACAAAGAAAGTGTCTCTATATCACACAGAGTAAGTGTATCTGTTACACAGAGAAACTTTCTGTCACAGAGCGTCTTAACATCACACGAGAAAGAACTTAAATATCACAATGGAAAAGGTTTTCTTTTTCTCCCATGAGAGAGCCCCTATACAATGAAAAATGTGGCGTTTTCGAGAAAGTATTTTTCTGTCATACATACATACTAGCAAGTGTATTTATGTCACACAGAGAGCCTCTATATCAAACAGAACGTGTCTTCATAACACTCAGAGACCAACGTCACGACAAAACGCGTTTAAGCAGATATAACGTCAAACAAATCAGATTCCCAAAGCGTCTCAATGTCTTAAATTTCCTGACATATGTATCGTCAAATTCTCTAGTGTGTTAAAACTTCTCTTCACGGTCACAGTATTCTGAATCAAACGCCAGCGGCCTCTGTATACGACCTTGGACAAAGTTCCCTTAGCAGTAGCGTGCTGAGAAATATTGATTATAACGCCCATCTCTGGTCTCATAAGTCGCGCCGACTCTCGTGAGACACATTTATACGAAATATTTGCTGTGTAGTTCATTTTGATGGGTCCTCGTAGTAAAACAGAACACCCAGATATTCATGTGTCACTTTCAATCCTCGGCGGGTCACACATGAAATGAACGTGTGTTCGTCTGTAGATTGAGCATTGTAGATATAGAGAATTAAATGTACAGCGATGAATGACGTACCTCTCGGGGGTGAGCGTTATTCTGGACCCAATAACACTTACTGCCAATCTATCATGATGAGTTTATGGGAGGGAACACATCATGGGTATTTTCGTGCTTAGTTCCGCGGAACCAAACAAGGAATGTCTCGATGCCTGTTTTGTTGTACATGATAAAGACTATTTCGTTATTTTTACCATCATCACAACTTCAAACTAGATGACATTTTCTATGAATAAGATTTGTATATTATCACATAAAAAGGTATTGGTGACTTGGGGGAATGTGGTATTCAGACAACGTTGTTCTATGGGTCAAAATGACTGTTCAAGGTCACGGTGACAAGGTCATCCAGTGACATGAGGGTGCCGTCACATTGGTAATGCCTACAGTTAAGTGGCATAAAGAAAAAGTAACTGGTGCAATTATACGTCTCTGTTTATACGGGACACGGATGAGGTAGGGAATATACCGAGTGAGTGAATGAGGTTTTACGCCACTTTTAGCGATATTCCAGCAATATCACCGCGGGGTACACCAGAAATGGTCGTCACACATTGTATCCATGTGGAGAGCAAAAAAACCCGAATGTTTTAACCATTGGGCTACTTCACGGCGTTCGTGACGATCCGGGTTAGAACTGGTCTTCGGTAGCCCATGCTTGTCATAAGAGGCGGCTAACGGGATCTTGTGGCTTGCTCATCTGGCTTGCTCACTTGTCATTGTCTTCTAATATCGTCGATCGATGCTCATGATATCAATCACTGGATTCCATTACTAACAGACCGCCGTCATATAACCAGGTAGTCAGGCTCTCTGACTTAGCAGACACACTCATGCCATCGTATTCCAGTTGTGTAGATCGATGATCATGTTGTGAATCATTGGATTATCTGGTCCAGATTCGATTACTGAGCTGGAATATTGCTGAATGCGGTGTTAAGCAAACAAACAAAACAAAACATACACTATCCCAAAAAAGAAACGCATAGGCAATTTGTACTCTTGAAAATCGATCGGTACAAAATCTGTTTTACCTGAAAATGTTGATTTTGATGAGATTTCTGACAAGTATTAGAAAGGCATCGCCATAACGCAACAGAAATCACCTTCCAGATGAAATTCTGCAGCGAAGAGCATTCACTGTCTGTCTGTATCAATCTAGATTAGCTTCAGAAATTGGAGTTCGTTCTGAAGGAGTTTCAAGGTGAAATCACTACGTCACGTCTTGACACTGCGACACGGAACATCGCCATTGAAAGAATGCATGCTGGAGATTACGAATCTTCTGTTGCTAGGCGTTTGAATGTTAGTCTTGCAGCTCGTTGCAGTCAAACAGGTATAACAAATGCATTTCCGAAACAGATTTCTCGTCTATGCGTTTACTTGTGGGGATAGTATATAATGCAACATGACGTCAACGGCAACGTACCAAAGACACATTATCATTACAACTTTCACGACGACCGCTTGCGAGGATATAGTTGTTTTGAAGGAATATTGATATAACCAGTGCCAGCTCATTATCCTTGAACAATGTTCACGTGGGAGCCCAAAATTAGCCCAATTAATGTTTTTTCGTCTTGTTTTTACATCCTGAGAGCAGTATTTTGGCACGAGTGTCGTAAACATAATATAATATTCTGTAAATTACCGATATCGTCAAATTGAGGAAGATTACGGCAAATCTACTTTCAAACACAGACTGGATACCGCATGTAGAACGCAACGTCACAAAAGAAACGTGACGTCATAGCTCTATTAATGACGTCATGTCACCATGAAAAAGTGATTTATAGAGGATACTAAACGACTTTCCGTGTAATACCATGTTTATTAGACGAGGTAATGATTTGGTATCAAACGAGCGAAAGTGAATTTGATACTAAATCTTTAACGAGTTTAATGAAAATGACATTTTACGGAAGCGAGTTTAGTATTCTGTTCATTACTCGCCAACATAAATTACCAGAAACTGCCGTGAAATTCCCTACAGTGTGAATACTCTCAGATTTCCGCGAGTCAAGCAAGGTCTAGTAAAATTGCGACATCGGCATTAGCATTGTGACGTCTCAACTTTAAACTATTTTGACGTCATACGTCAAGCGGTATTACACTAGTGTAATATTGCCGTAAAAATATTACACTGCAGTATCTTCAATGGGCGAGTAATAATTTACCCTAGGGCATCGTATGAAAAATATTGACCCCGATATGTTCGCCTTCGTAGGTAATAACCTACATTTGTAACGAACACACGAACTGTTTCATTTTGCCGTGTTCCCTTTCATTACTGTATTCAGAAAGCCCATAATGCCTAGTTCGTGCACAGTGAACTGAAATTACTTGATCATTTGGGTTCGTTATAACTGCATGTAGCTCACCGAACCAGATTTTCTACAACAGACTTGGTTTGTCAGAACCATAGCGTCGTTTCTTTATTTCACCGTGCGGGCGGGTAGTCAAGTGGTGAAAGTGTTCGCTCATCACGTCGTAGGTCCGGGTTCGATTCCTCACATGAGCACAATGTGTGAAGCCCATTTCTGAGGACGCCCCCAGTGATCTTGCTGGAATCTTGTTAAAAGTGACGCAAACCAATGCTCCCTCTTTATTTCACCGAAGTGATAAACGTGAAAGACCAGCGTCGCATAAGTCTTTTATTCCAGATAACACTGGGCCCGTGAAGGTCCCGGGGTAGAATAGGCCTTCAGCAACCCATACTTGCCATAAAAGGTGACTATGCTTGTCGTAAGAGGCGATTAACGCGATCGGGTGGTCAGGCTTGCTGACTTGGTTGGCACATGTCATCGGTTCCCAATTACGCAAACCGATGCTCATGTTGTTGATCATTGGATTGTCTGGTCCAGACTCGATTATCTAGAGACCGCTGCCATATAGCTTGAATATTTTGCTGCGGCGTAAAACTAAACTCACTTACACAGATAACACTGCCACCATGTGATAACTGGTATACTGATATCAGAGGCCTTCAGGCCAGCTCACTGGTATTTGAAACCGGACCCTGATACAGCTTACCGTTCAAAGCGGCGTAAAATCTCAACTCACTCATTATCTCTGGAACTCGTTTTGCTCCCATATTTTGACAGCCCCTAATAACTAGAATATTGTTCAAAGCGGCCTAAAACCCAACTCACTCGTTATCTCTGGAACTCATGTGTTCGTCTCACATCAGCCTGACACCATGTACAACTAGAGCACTGTTCAAACCGGCGTTAAACCCAGCACATTTCCTCACTACAGCCAATATAATGTATAGCCGGACCCATTTTATCCCAGAATCAGGGTTGGTTCCAGAGTGTCGGTACACACATGAGTGCACCTTATCGTATACAAGCCCCTAGGGGCCTGTAATGTATTACTGATCTGCGTGGGCTGGGTAATCTTTTTCTAACCATCGATGCGTGAAATGAATATATAACATGATAACCTTCCTAAAAAAATATGTTTTGGGGCGATGGCAACATGCCAAAGGAGAACTGTCAGTAGGAAAATTACGCGTTAATTGTTTTCATCTGAATAATTCGTGAAGAAAACAATCCGCTTCTTCAAGCCTCGTGAGGGAACGTACGTATCCCTTCTCGTCTTCTGAAACAAATGATGTATTATTTGCTCTTTAGCGCCACATTCAGCAATATTCCAGTAACATGACAGCAGTCTGCAAATGATGAAGTCTGAACCAGATGATCTAGTGACTGACATCACGAGCATCGATCTACGCCACGGGGTCACGATGACTTGCGTCATCCAAGACAGCGTGCCTAACCACGCAGTCTCGTAACTCTACCCTATTATGAACAGCATGGAAAAAACAAATTCTAACGGGATCATTTAGGATCATCCGCAGAAAAATTTTAGAATCAACAAGCAGCCCATCCAGGACCAGCAAAGGGGAGTAGTTCTGTATGTTACAGGGCGTTATATCACGGAACATCACATGATATCTTGAGGAGAACGGATTTTAAAAACCTACCCAGTCGAAGGACAAAAACAAAACAGCGGAAAGGCTAGTCATTATGTAAAGACACAATATTTAACAACCAATGCAGGATTTAAATAGCTTTGATGACATTTAGAAAGACTTAATTTGCCCGAGCCTAATAATGTTAAAAACAAAATCACGGCAGGCACTTCGTTCCGACTTCGCTGGCTTCTGCACGTTACAGCAACCACGTCGGGGCCACTAACCACTAAAATGGGATTTTACGAGCGGGTCCGTCAATAAAATGAATGTGCAAATTTTACTCGCTCATCGACAGCGCTCATCCCCACATTGTACACATTTTAGATTTGCGACCTTGAACCACATACTCTGAACAGCATTGGTCATAAATTCAAGGCCGTGGTGGACATTCAGAACACATTCCACGATATGTCATTGTTTTGTTACATGTCTTCAAGCATGCAGCGACATTGATTTATGCCAATGACAGTTTGATTGGAGAACATAACAGCTTCACGTATTCTCTAAGCTCTACACATTGTCACCCACCCTTTATAAAAACAACATGGAACAGGACTACACTGTTGCGTGATGTCGGTGTATGGAGACTGATTCCGGTTCGGCCAATCGGCGTCGATGCAGAATGGAATTGCGTGACGTCACAGTATTAACTGACATTGTCCGATCAACCGAGATGCTTTCCAGGATATAGTCAGGTTTCGAACACTAATATCGCGACTAATAATGAACGCTGTAATAGTCAAGATTGAAATACAAGTGAGACTACGCAGAGACAATAGTCCGGTTGGAGATAAAGCAGCACAAATGCTTCCTTTACAGACAAGGTTCTAGTCCTTACTGACACAAATTGTTTTCTTAAATACCATTACCTAGTTTTTCTTTCGCCCAAAGCAAACTGAGACTACGTACCCTTGCAAACACCGTAAAGTGTTTAACATTACTTCTCTGCCACATTTCACAAAGATACCAAAAGTTAAAGTTTGTCATTCCATATTTTGCAACATTCTGCCGACGTACGTTATACATTCTTCTCCCCAAAGCAAAAGTCAAAATACTGTAATTTCGAGATTTTGCATTATCATTTTATTTTTTTTTAGTAATTTTACATTTCGAGAAACGTTTCAGACCAGCTAATATGTTTGGAAAGTCCTCATCGTATTAATCACATACTAACAGTCAAACATTTCCACCGCACTTGTTCCACGGCATGGAAGTCTGGGCCAACAGAAATTACCATACGGAAGCTATTAAAACACGCTCTGGAACTGTCCGTTATTCACAGAACCACGACTTGATTGATGGTTACCCAGTTTATTTTAATCCTCCATCTGAATTCGGATAATTATGTAAAAACACTTATAAATGTAACCAAATATTCCCAACTCTCGAAGACATCGTTTAATCATCAGGGCTGAAGCTTCCCCAGGTCGCAAAATTCCTGAAGTACATTGGCTCTCTGCCAACTCATAAACACCGAAACCAGATATCGTAAACATAAAAATGGTATTTTCCCACCTATCATTTTATCGACATAAATTCGATTTTCATTTGTATCTATTTACGCATTTTTCAAATTAAGTCATTTGAAACAGGAAATGTTCCTCTTCAAGATTCAACACGCGTGCGTTAAGAGGTGATATTGAAATGCAAGGAGCTTCGTAAACGATGGTGGATGCAGCTAAATCTGTTACGTCCACTTAGTCAGACGCCATTGCGACCTTACAATTCGTCATAAAATAACCTGGCAACCTCACATCAAAGCCCAGCGGGCAGTTATCGGAATTTCTCACCGGGCTGTTACTTTCAGTAAATTTGATTTCTCTAGTAAATTGTTTCGGAGAACCCGAGCGGCAAGCTCGCCCACGCTTGCTTCGAGGGTAGCACAAGATGGCGTCGTTTGACGCCTGACATACAATGATAAAGGACCGAATCAGTAATTAATCGTTGTTTGTCCCAGTGATACTCCGTAGTGCTGGAATCTGATATTGTCCAAGACGACCTGATTGTCGCATTAATTGAGACGTCCGACAGTGGACAGTGACTGCGGGGGTTCTTTATGTCAAGATGACCGGGCTTAACTTCGACCCCTGTGTCAAAGGCTAATTGGTAACGGTTGATGCACGAGCGTGTCATGGTATTTGAGAAAATCGATGGATGTCTTCTTTTTACTGTGCTCAAAATGATGTCGGTTTATTCACTAAGTTTCGCTGTGCATGTTAATGTATATGATTTATCCGAGAAATCATATGCCACTAACAAACATGAGCATCGGAAAAAGGTCATAGTTGGAAATTATTTGCTCTGCACTTCTAGAAGGACCCTGTAATTGAAATGGGGGAAATTGCAACATACATGATGTTTGTGAAAAGTGAGAGTGATTTTACGGCCGCTTTAACTTGTGCAGCCATGGGGACCCAGATTTGACTGACAACGCAGATCCCCTGTTTAATGTCATACTTTATTGTGATGACTTCACGTATGTGGAAGAGGGGGTAGACTAGTGGTTGAAGCGTTCACTCGTCACACCGAAGACCCGGGTTCGATTCCCCCCATGGGTCCAGCATGTGAAGCCCATTTCTGGTGTCCCCTGCCGTGATATTGTTGGAATATAGCTGAAAGCGGCCTGAAACCTTGCTCACTCACTTATGGTATTGTGTGCACCTCCTGTCTTATAAAGACCGAATATGAAATTGGTCGGACAGTAATCAAAGGTGATAAATGAGTGTTATTTTACGCCGCTTTTTGCACTATTATGGTTTGACATTGACACAGGGTACCGTGCATTGTACACGATTAAGAGATGGAACCTGGTTCAATCCCAAACAATACATCCATTTGACTAAGTGTAAAAGTGTATTGTGCAGCCGGATAGAGTGAGTGAGTTCAGTTTCAAGCCGCTCTTAGCAATATTCCATCAATATCACGTCGGGTGACGCCTAAAATGAGCTTCACATATTGTACCCATGTGGGGAATCGAACCCTGGTCTACAGCGTGGCGAGTAAACATTCCAACCACTAGACTATCCACTGCTGGAAAACAGCCATTTTAGCCTGAGGTACACCGACAAACCCCCACCCTTCACCCCTCGCTACAATCGCACGTACAGTCCAACATGCCGACATGGCTGTAGACCATACGGGTTCTTTCCACCAACCAGCCAATCATTGCGACCGGCCCAGCTAATTACACACAGTGTCTAATTCAGTGTGAAAGTTCCGTACAGGGTGCAGACAAATATCTGAACAATACTTGAAACCTCTGTGTCCGACAGACTATCAAAGACGGGAACACTCCTTCGATCGATCAGACACAACTTTGTAGTCTTTCATCGAATATTTAAAGAGACCTCTGACAGATACAGTGTACCGACGACTGAATATTCCTCCGACTGCAGTTAGAATCATGCCTGTTTTTTGAAAGCATCTATTTCCTGAGATCGATTGGTTCTCTTATGCCTGTCCATCGTCCATTCCCCAGGACTTAGTCCATGGACAAATACTCCCGAGTCCCCGGGCTTTCTGGGCCGCACGTTCCCTGCCTTCGTTAAAGGTGGGCAGGATATTTCACGAACCTTGTGTTTGACCAGGGTGCGTAGACTCCATCATTCTCAGACTGTTTGACATTGGAAGCATTCATCCAAACGACCTTCACTTAAGACTAAATAATGCACGTTCCGCTCCACTAATATGAGTGAGCGAGTTTAGTTTTACGCCGCTTTTTGCAATTTTCCAGCAATATCCGGGCGGGGGACACCAGGAATGGGCTTCACACATCGTACCCATGTGGGGAATCGAACCCGGGTCCTCGCAGAGACGAGCGAACGCTTTACCATTTGGCTACCCCACCGTATATTTCCCACAAACCATAATGGTGGATTATATACCAGTTTTGTCCACAATAACCGTAGTTCGTTAAATATTTTTGTATACAGCTATGAAGGGAAAGGCAGAGACAAAAACGACAGTTCGTCTCAGCTTTCACGTCGTATACTTAGTACTGTCTAGTCGAAGCAGCACAATGTCATACATGTATTCAGTGGATATGTGTATTGGAAAATACACAATGAGAAACATGGGGATTACAGCAATGAGAAATATGGGGATTATAGCAGTGAGACACATGGGAATTACAGCAATGTGAAACATGGGGATTACAGCAATGAGAAACATGGGGATTACAGCAATGAGAAACATGGGGATTACAGCAGTGAGAAACATGGGGATTACAGCAATGAGAAACATGGGGATTACAGCAATGTGAAATATGGGGATTACAGCAATGAGAAACATGGGAATTACAGCAATGAGAAATATGGGAATTACAGCAAAGAGAATTATGGGAGTTACAGCAATGAGAAACATGGGGATTACAGCAATGTGAAATATGGGGATTACAACAATGGGAAACATGGGGATTACAGCAATGAGAAACATGGGAATTACAGCAATGTGAAATATGGGAATTACAGCAATGTGACATATGGGGATTACAGCAGTGGGAAATATGGGAATGACAGCAGTGAGAAACATGGGAATTACAGCAATGTGAAATATGGGAATTACAGCAATGAGAAATATGGGAATTACAGCAATGAGAAACATGGGGATTACAGCAATGTGAAATATGGGAATTACAGCAATGAGACATATGGGGATTACAACAATGGGAAACATGGGGATTACAGCAATGAGAAACATGGGAATTACAGCAATGAGAAATATGGGAATTACAGCAATGAGAAATATGGGAATTACAGCAATGTGAAATATGGGAATGACAGCAGTGAGAATTATGGGAAATACAGCAATGTGAAATATGGGGATTACAGCAATGAGAAATATGGGGATTACAGCAATGTGAAATATGGGGATTACAGCAATGAGAAACAGGGATTACAGCAATGTGAAATATGGGGATTACAGCAATGAGAAATATGGGGATTACAGCAATGAGAAACATGGGGATTACAGCAATGAGAAATATGGGGATTACAGCAATGTGAAACATGGGGATTACAGCAATGAGAAATATGGGGATTACAGCAATGTGAAACATGGGGATTACAGCAATGAGAAACATGGGGATTACAGCAATGAGAAATATGGGGATTACAGCAATGTGAAACATGGGGGTTACAGCAATGAGAAATATGGGGATTACAGCAATGAGAAATATGGGGATTACAGCAATGAGAAACATGGGGATTACAGCAATGAGAAATATGGGGATTACAGCAATGAGAAACATGGGGATTACAGCAATGAGAAACATGGGGATTACAGCAATGAGAAACATGGGGATTACAGCAATGAGAAACAGGGATTACAGCAATGAGAAATATGGGGATTACTGCAATGAGAAATATGGGGATTACAGCAATGAGAAACATGGGGATTACAGCAATGAGAAATATGGGGATTACAGCAATGTGAAACATGGGGATTACAGCAATGAGAATCATGGGAGTTACAGCAATGAGAAATATGGGGATTACAGCAATGAGAAATATGGGGATTACAGCAATGAGAAACATGGGGATTACAGCAATGAGAAACATGGGGATTACAGCAATGAGAAATATGGGGATTACAGCAATGAGAAATATGGGGATTACAGCAATGAGAAATATGGGGATTACAGCAATGAGAAATATGGGGATTACAGCAATGAGAAATATGGGGATTACAGCAATGTGAACATTGAAAGAGTTCATTTATATGCCTGCTAAACGTTGCTTGGTGTAAAACCGGACGCATGTGATTTGATGGTTTAGGGAAAATTAGGTAGCTTTCCCTTGTTTATATATTCTTCCACTAAAGCCATAAAGTGTTGAATAAACATTACTGCATCATGCCACGGCACGGGTATTACGACATATGTTAATATGATGAAATTGTAACTTTTGTTAGGAACACATTCCTATTTTGAGTAAATGAGAAACATAAATTGCCATGTAAAATACGACCGGGGGGAATGAAAGATGCTGTAGATTATCCCATGATAAGACCGATTCCAGTCGGTGTTCTGATTTTAACAATACTTAACAATGTAAAGACTGTTAGAGTTTATGTCTCTGAATAATATACAATGGGCATTCAACAAAGCAAGGAAAGCCATTCTCCCATCCATGGCCACATTGACATGATGCACCAATACAATGATACCAACCCCAGTTAGACGAGAAAGTTCAACCGATTTTTTAACCCCGAAATGTTGATGAAAATCAACTATTTCTTTATTCAATTTATTCAGCATTCAAAATTCAAATTAATGTCATTTCGGCTAAAGTAAATGATATAGCTTCGTTTTTTTCTTGTGTTTTTGTTTGGACTAATTCATTATATGTGTAGGTAAAAGTGTAGCTAATCTGTTCACTGAACCATAAATGGAACCGTCTGCGTAATGGGAAGAAGTGAATGCTTTGTAATGGGAATGCTAACCACAGTGCTTTCAAATTATTTATTATAGTTATTCATCAGCATACAGTTCGGATTGTTACCTCTTTCCTACCGGGTACCCATGTATGACAGAATAAACAGAGGTACTTTGATCTAGGAGGTTTTATTCCGCTTTAAGCAACATTCCAGAAATATCACGGCGGTGGACACCAAAAAAGGTTCCACCCGCTCTACCCATGTGGGGAATCGAACCCTAGCTTTTTGTCGTGACTAGCAAACGCTTTAAGCACTAAGCTACTCCATTACCCTACAAATTAGAATAGAAAAAACAGTGTCTATCATGGCCCGAGAAATTGTGCCAGGCAGCTGAAGACGAAGAATATATCCCTCACCACCATTCCCTGATCCTGATCTTCGTGATGCAGGCTTTATTATACCTCCAACCTAAAACCTTACTTTCAGACAACGCTGATCAATGGTAGTTTATATGTCTACTAAAGCAAGGACAACATATCGATAAATAAACCAGCCTTAAACGAATCCCAATAGGTCGCTGTGATAGTACATGAACAGATTGATCTTAGGACGGACACAAACACTTAATAAACTGGATGGGAATCTGATCCCAAGGTTGGGCATCTGGCGTGTTGTGCTTGGAGTGTGTACTCAAACAATACACCAGTCGAAGATATACATATTGGTATCCTTGGCTTCATTACTGCGTGTCTGTAATGAAATTGCTTATACCCGGACAATCGTATTAGGAATTATGGTCTGGGGCAAACTGAGCCCCGAGCGTCTTGGGCCAGATAGTCAGTGTCCTTATCTCCTAGAACCGTCTCGACCTGCAGACTAAATCCCATCATGCAATTTTCCCCGGTGTTGGCCACTGGTCATTATGGGATGGACTGTGTCTATTCATTTGGAACTGGGGTCTGGACGTGAGGTATCATTCGTGAGACATTATGAGTGGACTGTATCAGTGGAGACTGGAACTCTGATGTGTGTATGTATCTTGAAAAAGTGACTTAGATCAGCGGCTGAAATGACCACTATATATACGATAGTTTCCTGTATGTGTCGATATGAAGAACATGATGTAAAAAATAAGGGCATATAACTCGTACGTAACGGAATCGCACCGTACTTGAATAGACTTTCTGATTGCAAGATGAACGAGAAACAGCTCTTGAGAAACAGACATATGAAGTATTGGAAATCACGATGCTGACATCTGCTAATTACGAACGGTAGTTTGGAATGATTCCCTCTGAACTATGGTGTTGTCATGCAAACGGTTTAGTCATGGAATACTACGCTGGTAGTAAGCACACACAAACTTACTGTGTCAATCACATTCAGTCAATCCGACGTCACTCCAACAAATACATTTTGTCATACTCAAAACATCAAACGTATGATACTGATAATTGTAAAATCCGCCATGTTTGAAGGTATTTTCGGATAATCAAACGTTACCAAGGCAACACATGTTGTCGGCCATTGTCGAAAACAGTCGCCACCAAGCACACGCCAGGATTTCCTTGTCGGACCACCAAACGTTGCCAGGGAAACGCATGACATCGGGCAGTCATTGAATGTTCCCTGAACAGCTTCGTCTGGCAATTACGTCAGACACCATATGAGAATTTCATTACAGAATGTGGTTAATTACGAAATTCAATAACTCTAATTTGTCTGATCCAGACTAGTCGCCATCATCCTTTGGCTCTGAGTGGACATGGTCATATTAAACTGAATGAAATCCGTCCCTCCAGACATATAAGCTGTTAAGCGTTAGATCGGATTTTCCCTCTTTCAGTGTCACAAACAGTGTTATGTTCCCCTGGACTATACAAACATACACTGACGTCGACGTCTTTTCAGACAGACCTTCCTCAATGAAACTTTATTTGTCTTCAAAATTATCGGCGGATATAGATATGTTGTTCCGAAGTCTCTGCTGACAGAGGTGAATAAACTGTGTTTTTAGGACTTAGCACAGAGTGAGTGAGTGTGTTTGAGCATTATTCAACAATACGAGGACATCACAATACCAGAAATGGCTTCACACGTCGTAACGTATCCATATTGGAAATCGAACCCTTGTCTTCGGCGTGACGAGCTAAACGCTTTAGCCACTAGGCCACCGCCCAGCTTAACATACAATGAATAGACTTTGGCTGACAGAGTCCAAGCTTCAAAGTAATCTCCGTTCGTACGTGTATATGGGTGCACGTACGTGAGCCTCAATAGTCCATCTACATGAAGGAGGTCTGAGAGAATCGATAATTCAGAATTAGAGCTCTTAAACAGAGCGTGAAGGTATGGACACTTCGCGAGACCTTAGTACTTCAGTTGACAGTAAGGAAACGATAATCCAGGCTGGAATAGCAAAATTCCGACCGAACCATCCAAAACCGTCAAAAGATGTCACAGCAAAGCATGGCTGTACACTTGGTCGGGCCTATTAATATCGTGCAATATACAATATACATGAATGTTGAATATACGCTTACCACCGGAAATCTGGTACCGGAAGTATGGGCCCCATCTCGCATATCCTAAGTTGTCACGCGCAAAGGCAGCCGGGAACCATCTTAGTACCAGAAGTAGTGCCTTGGATATTAACAGGCCCTGTTGATATTCTTAGCAACGATCCACACGTTCCGTGTAGGAATATACACAATCAACGAAGCCAACTAACCTAACCACCCGATCCACGTACAATTGGTCTTCTCTTACGACCAGTATAGGGGCTTAACACCCTCCCTAAAATCCCTAAAGACCCTCGAAAAACAAAACAAAACAATGAAAAGACGCAACCGAACACTTTTCAAACATGTACATTACTTTACCAGCTATCCTGGTGTCTTAAAATGCCTTCCTGGTTATATAACACCACGATACAATTAAATTGTGCTAATGTATTACATTATACGTTCATCAATTACATGGCATGTGTTCATTCTGAAATGAAGAGCACACATGCCTCTTTAACCGGTGATCGTATCAGCTGACGGCTAATCGCTTTGCTGGATTGTTCTGAGGCTGGGCATTAGTTCCTGCTGGCACGGAAACGCAGCATCGACATCGTCGTTCCGCAACGTTAAGGCAATAGTTAAAAGCTACATATTGAAAACCATAAGAGCAATAATCCGAATCCCTATAGGCAAACGACAGACAGGAGGAAAGGGTGCATCTGTAACTCAATCGTCTACATACACGTTGAGCAATGACCGCATGTAGACTGTATGATAAACTACATTGGTTTGTTCTTTAACGCGGCCCTCCAGTGGTCTGTAAATAATCCAGAGTGGACCTGACAATCCAGTGATCAACAGCATGAGCATCGATCAGCGTAAATGGGATACGATGACATAAATATACCAAGTCAGCGAGCCTGACCGTCCAGTCCCGATAGTCCCCTCTTAAGACAAATATAGGTTAGTGAAGATCAATTCTAACCCGGATCTCCACAGCTGACAATGTAAAGTTACTCATTAGATACATTTCGACAAATAGCAACGAGTAGTGTGGGGAGTTAGCGACAATTTCAAAGAGGACAGATAGGCATTGTACTGTCTACAATGAGATATATCCGTGTGGAGAATCGAACCCAGGCCAACATCGTGACCATCCCAAGCTATGAATGGTAGGCCGCTGTTAATTGACTCTACAGGCGAACCCCAATGTCTCGAACTCGATTGCGACGAATTTCGGTTGTGTCGAAACTCATCTTTCGGTCGCTCACTATCATTCATTATTAGTGCTATGCTGACGGATATGTCGAACACTCGAATAAGTCGAACGGTTCCCTTGTTCTCAACGAGCTCGACACAGACTGATTGACTGACTGACTGAGGCACATCTTGACATAACGTGCGGTATACACTGACCACGACCAATGTGCCTAAATAGTTAACATGTTTGTCTAAGTTGCTTCTACCGAAACATTCTGACACGACATTCTTTGACATGACATCCTCGTAGTCATAGCAACTCATTTCCTGGTCTCTCCCTAACCTCTTTGACGAGCCAAAGTCTAGAACACAGCTTTCGTGAAGAAGACTGAAGAATGACCTCATGTGACCTGCAGGGAGTTAGTCCCCTACTCAACGGACGACCCTTATGCTTGATACACGTAGAAGGGTGTGCGGAAGACTGACATGACATTCACGAGCTCCTTACAACAACCTCCCTTACTCTACTTCATCAGCCCGTGTCAACACTTGCAACCAACCCGCAATTATCCATGTCAGGATGCAGGCCAAACCTTGCATCTCTCACCCTTGATCTCCGATCGTTGAATACATCGAGCGCCCTATCTGACAATACAGGTCTACCGATCACAGCCAGTCCTGTTGATGGGATCTGTGAGATTAGTATCCGTAATGCCCTCGGAGCATCTCTTGAGATATCATCATTGCCACTCACGAGTCACATCCATAGAAGTGCCTGAAGATACTAAAAAGGTATTACCTTGGGCGATCGTTTTCCAATCCCATACAAATGACCACAGATGCATCTGCAGCTAATATTTGGTAAGGGAATTTCGTGATCAGGTGCATCCGAAATATATTTAAAATGGCTGAAAGAAATTTTACGCTGAGCTGCAAACAATTGGATGTCGGTAACCCCATGTATTAAACGGATTAATTACAAAAGTACGGATATTGACTGTTAATGAAATGGCTACTTAAAACGACATTTATCATCACACCTTCGTGGATGTAAATTTACCCTGTGGGATGAACATGTCAGTTCGGAGCTCACATCAATAAATGTAACAATAAGTGCACGGTATTCCTCTCAGTGGCTTCCAACGCCTCGGGGTCGGTTCAGCGAAACAGGTTTTAGTGCTGTGACCTTTATGAGACAAGATCCCATTAGGGTCATGAGAGCTTTGAAATCGTTACGTGGAATTTCAAACAGAATATATTCCTTATGGAAATAGTCTCCATCCCCAACCAGAGCTTTGCCCGACCCATGTCTCCTAACAACTGTTCACGTTGTGAACGGACCATATTACGCAACAACTAATATATTCTTAATCAGCACCCTGGCCGATCCGTGTTACCCAAGCAACAGATTAAGTTGTCCACCGCTACTTACTTACTTACTTCACTATTCCCTAAACCTATTTAACTCACTTACTTCACTACTCACTAAGTCCATTTAACGTACTTACTTCACTACTCCCTAAGTCCATTTAACGTACTTACTTCACTACTCCCTAAGCCCATTTAACTTACTTCACTACTCCCTAAGTCCATTTAACTAACTTCACTACTCCCTAAGCCCATTTAACTTACTTCACTACTCCCTAAGTCCATTTAACTTACTTCACTACTCCCTAAGTCTATTTAACTCACTTACTTCACTACTCCCTAAGTCTATTTAACGTACTTACTTCACTATTAACT